>NW_024868281.1:47886-140909 GCF_013358625.1 Macadamia integrifolia
TATCTACCGCTGTGGCAATGGGGGCATGATTTGGTAATACGCCAATTTGGCCACTATTAGTAGATAAAATGATTTCTTTCACTTCTGAATCCCACACAATTCGATTAGGAGTCTATACACAAAGATTAAAGATTAAAGGTTATTTCTTCAAAATGCTCTCCACTTCTAAGTTCACCAGCTGATTGGTCATCGGAAACAACCCACCAGATTCATGCCCAGGCTGTTTCTGGTGGCATATTTTCAGTGGTCAAGATAGTCTGTTGTCTTAACTACTTGTTGTCCACCAGTTGGCCTCGCACGGGTAGTTACCCTCGACCATGCTCATGGTCTTTCGGTAATTTTTTATGCGTGCCGGGATTCAAGTGTGAGGTGTTGAGTCACGTACCATCTGGGATCGGAAGGTATGATGAATCCCCTCTAGTTGGACTAGCAAGAAATGCACAAACATGTGGGGTCATCCCTTCCTCTTCAGCAATGGGTGGCCATGAGCCAAAACCCCTATTGTGCTTTTGATCTTTGGTCCGAGACCTATCACAACAATTTAAATTAGATCGGGTTAGGGCACAGGTGTAACACTATTGGGATGAGGTTGGTGAGCTGCATATTCTGGGTCTACACTTGATACAGGCTACTAGTGAGAAAGTAGGTGTGATCAGAGAAAGAATTAAAGCAGCTCAGTCCAGACAGAAGAGCTATGCAGATGTCAGGAGGAAGCATCTGGAATTTGGAGTTGGAGATAAAGTCTTCTTACGAATAACCCCAGCTAAAGAGGTAATGCAGTTTGGCAAGAAGGGAAAGCTAAGTCTGAGGTTTATGGGACCGACTAATGTACTAGAGAGGATCAGACTGGTAGCTTACAGGATAGCTCTACCACATGAGATGGAGTGTACACATGATGTCTTTCATGTATCCATATTGAGGAAGTACATTCCGGACCCCACTCACGTCTTGACTTACATACCCTATGAGTTGGATGAGGACCTTGCCTATGTGGAGTATCCGGAGAAGATTGTTGACCAGAAGGACGACATCCTCCGTAATGGCATCGTATCCTTTGTTAAGGTGAAATGGATGAACCACCCAGAGCAAGAAGCATCCTAGGAGCGGGAAGAGGAAATGAAGAAGCAATACCCCGAATTGTTTGATTTACTAGGTACATTCAATTTTGAGGATGAAATTCTTGTAAGGTGAGGAAAAAATTACATCCGTGCCCTAACCTAGTCTAATTTGAACTGTTGTGATAGGTCTCGGACAGGAGGTGGGAAGTACCACCAGGTTTTGGCTCATAGCTGCCCATTTTCGAAGGGGGAGAGATGACTCCACATGTTTGTGTATTGCTTACCAATCCAACTGGAGGGGATTCGTACCTTTCAATCCCAATCGGTAAGTGACCCGACACCCCACACCTGAATCTCAGCACGCATCAAAATTGTCAGAAGACCATAAACACACCATAGGGTAACTACCCATGTGAGACTAACTGGTGGACAACAAGTAGTCAAGAGAGGTTGCTATCTTGACCACTGGAAATAACCCACCAGAAACAGCCTGGGCTTGTTTTCGCTGACCATTTAGGCTACTGGTTGGGTTCCGATGCCTATGGATCCCGCCATCCACATTGTAGATAGCCCCAGATGATTCCAAATCCTCCCACACACCTTCCTCATGATACGAGCAACTTACTGACTGAAGTAGTAGGGTCCACACACCCTGAAAGTTGGATTAACCCATTCGGACCGGACTAGGACCAAACCAAACAGGCCCTAAGGCCTAACTTACCATATAAGTTGATTTCCTCATATCTCACTCATGTACAAACGTGGAAGAGGAGAAGGAGGAGAGAAAGGAAGAAAAAGAAGAGGAAGAAGAAGAGGGAAGGACTCACCTTGGCTCTCGGCTGTCGCATCATTGTCAGAATCCTTGCCGAAGGTTAGTACAACCTCTTATACCACTCTCTCTCTTCGTTTTGAACTAAATAAAGCTAGGTATAGGTATAATCTTAACCCATATACCTTCTAGAGCTCGAGGAATGCAAATTTCATCTCCCCAGTGCCATTGCTGAGCTCAACCGAGTCTGGTGAGCTCTGGCAACAAGATTGACCAAATGACCACATAGGGTTTTCATCTTTCGATCATTTGATTGATGTATATTCCAAATGGCTTAGTGGAAATGGGATTTTAATGGTTTAAAATGATGCTAGAAACATCCCCCACAAACTCCATGGAATAAATCCCTGCGATCGGACTAAGCTAGAAAACCCCAAATCCCATGGGTAGTTCTGTACTGCTAGCGGAAACATGCCACTGAAAACACTGGGTCTATTTCTGGTGAACATGAGAAGTCTTAGGACCTCTCTGTTATGTCCATCGAAAACACCACTGATGTTTTCGATGGACAATGACTGTTTCTGGTGAATGTTTCCGATGACAGTACTATCACTGTGGGACTTTGCCTGTACCCTTTAGGGGTGACCCATGTGGGTCCTTCCTGATGTTCTTAACATGTATTGATGTTTGGTTACCCTTGTTTCTAGGACAGTGATGTGCACATACCCCGAGTTCGAAATTGAATTGAACGATCGGTGGCCATACTTGAACCCTAATCCTCATAAGCCTAGGGATGGTTGTTTTTCTTTTATGGAATGTTTACAATATTAACAATTGTTCACATGCGATCGTATATTTAAATTCTCATTTTGTTATATACATGTTTAGGTTGACGATCATGATTTTGATAATTATGTTATTTCAATTGTATTGGAAATTATATGAAATGTTTGTGGATATATATGGCGAGATCCAGTGTGGCCGAGGTGGTACCGATACCGTGTTCATCGCATAATTGTTGTATGTATGAAATGGAATCCGGTGTGGCCGAGGTGGTACTGGTACCATGATTGTCGTATGTTTGTGCATCCATGCATTGATTATATGCCTTAGAGTTAGTTGTAGTCATGGATTACACTTTATGGCCGATGTGTTACTGGTATCGTCTACTCCGGGATTACATTTGGAAATAGATACGCTTCATGGCCGATAGACATACCGGTGTTGTGTAGTCCATACTTAACTGTTATTATATATGCTAGATTAGGTAAACAGTCGCATGTTATACTTTGTGGCCGATGTGTTACTGGTATCGTGTATGTGGCCGATGTGTTCCTGGTATTGTGTAATTCATACTAGTTGTATCATTATGAAGGCATATAGAATATTTGTGGTTTGGTATCAGTCCCTATGCTACGTCCCCTTGACAATAGGGATAAGGTGTTGGATAACCCAATGGTGGTATGTTCGACGAACCTTCCCGAAATGCCACACCAATGATACAATGTGATTGTTACTGGAGGCGGGAACTTGTCTCAGATGAACGATGGACATACTGGTGCCATGATTTTTAGGAGTGGGTTATCAAGGGTTTGTTGGGTGACCAATGGCCCCATACCAGGACCGACAAGATCCTAATCGCGGCTAGGGTTTGTATCACTATGTGGTCGATGGTGGTTCCAAGACGAGGGATACTGTCTAATGTGTCATAGTAGCATTTACCAAACTTAGTTGTATTGCTAGGTGGATAATAAAATAAATGAATTGCATCACGATCATCATGGACTATGTGTTTAATTTCTGTCATCATGTATCATAAATTATTTATGCAGCTGCTTTGCTTGGTTATGAATGAACCCCACCCCTGACTGAGCAAGTTGGAAAGCTCACCCCACGTATATGCCCCCTTTTAGATGATGATGCAGGTACGGTTGTACCGATAGTTTGTGACTCTCTTTCTTCCTAACCCTAATGTGGAGTGAGCGACTGGTGGATGCTGAAAGCTGGGGACCATGACCCAGATTGTGCCTATGATACCAGTGCATATGTGGCACCATGAGGTATTGGGCGTATTTTTGTTATTTTGATATAGATTGTGGATGGTATACTTTTAAACTTGATATGTATAAGTCTCGAATATTTGTAAATAGATAAACTTGGTTATGGATAATTATTTATCATTAGATGTTCCCCATTTATTTATGATTCCACCATATTACTCTGATTCCGTTGTTATTGTTTGGTAGTGTTGTGAGATTGTGAATCGTTAAGATACTGCTATCAGAGATCCTAGTAGGTTTGTAAGACGGGTAAGTGTCTTACTGACACCATCAATATTCCTACATAGTAAGGTGGGTCTACTGGAAGTGGGGTGTGACAATACACCTTAAAGTTCATAGAACGAAAAGAGTTTTTTTTAGGTCCCTATGAAAGAAAACATATATGCAACATATGCATGGAGATCAAATAGACATACAATACAATTACTATATAGATAAGAACGGCATACCTGAAGCCATGGATATAGCAAAATAATCCCATGTTATAACATGAACATCATTGTTAGTCTGGTATACCATTTTTCCCTTCTCACTTTAAGTTTTTTCTTAGTCATTCACTTAATGGGCTAATGATAACTATTTATAGGGATGAGGGTAGGGGCCAACCCTGCAATGAAATTAGGGTTTCCTTCTCATTAAGGAAATAGTATCTTAGGTCTACACATAGTAATACATATTTCATACCATTAAGGTGTGCTAATAGAATCCAATATCTCCATAGAGATCACTTACCATTATTGGATCCTTTTTGCTTACTCCATTTATAGTCAACACCACTAAATCGATTTTGGAAACAAAACTTGGACTATACTAGCCCACCTAATTGGAAATCTTACAATCTCCCACTTAGGCAGCATATGTTACAATTTTTTTTTTTAGATTTTAGAACTTATTTGAAATGACTCTCCTGTTTAGATAAACTTAATGTGGCCACAAACAAAACAGTGTTGAATGGAGTGCACCTTAAATCAAATGCCTTGGTCCGAATGAGAATTACAAACATCCAATCGTATTGATCATCACATCTGAAGCGATATGAGACTAAACACGTCAAAGTGCTCATAACTTCACCGACTTGGGCTAAACAGTATGAAAGTGTGGTATGAAAATAACATGCAATAGTGATCATCATACCTATTTCTAAATTGGTCCAGACTCGAAAATTAAATGAGCCCTATGAGATAGATACCGAAGGTCTCATTAACTATAATTGTCTCCCAAACGCTCAAGGAAGCTCATTGGGACTCGGTCTGAATGTCCCAATACACTAGAATTAGGCCTCAAACTAAATGAGGCTTTACTAGTAACTGGATGTGCATATATTGACTAAAACCTCAGATACTGAATGAGGTAAATACACCACATATATATCCTCATTTTTATGTAGGAGGTAAATAAACAAGTGTATACACATAAGCAAATGACCATAATAAAGCTGCATGTATATTCTTGAGAACAATAATAATCCATCACAAATACAAAACAAAATTGAAGTCAGATGCAACTAAATATATTAAGCAAAGATCCCACTAATAAAATACATCAAAATAACTAACAAGTCCCATATTAGTGAAAAGCTCTTAGTTTGTGGATGAATAATTATTTTATCTGTAGTAATGTAGTTCTACAGAAATTTATGACTCATGAATTTACTCCCACTGATCTTTAGATAAAAACTATTTAACTCCTCCCCTTTTCATAAAGAAACTTAGTTAGTATAAAATTAACAACCACTGGCTTAAGAGGCATATCAATCCAAGATTAAAATTCATTATCATAATAGCCAGAGAAATATTAAAAGATTAGATCCATTCCTCACAATTGGAACCATTCAAAATTTTAACAGAAAATTGCTGGGAAGTTAAAACTGGCAAATATAATTATAAATATTTACCAAAATATACAATATGCAAGAACATAAGGTATATTAATATCCCAACAATTTAATTAAAACTGACTGATGGGGCTATTAATCAGATTTATCCTAGTATTATTTTCAATAACTATAGGAAAACACAACTAGGGAAAGATCCGACATCATTAGGGTCACACCTGTAGTGGCAAGATCTCCCAACACATAGTGGAATCTTTCACATGCAAGGCGAGACGCTTGAAACAACACTACTCTGAAGATTCCTTCACTTGTGGTGGTAAGACAAGAACCTCCAAAGTTGCGAAGCCCAAAATGTCACCTTCACACTATCAAACGAAACCGACCAAACGAAGACTCACATGTGGGGGAAGAGTACATCGTTTGCCATATGGTCTCTTTGATCGTAACCCATCCCAAATAGTCAATAGCGATTTCATAATCTCAGTAACTAGCCCACTAAGTGGAAGCATAATCACTGAAATTATGAAAACTATAGATTTGGATTGCTACCAAATGTCCATGGTTTAGATTTGGGTGCAAATAATAAGATGAATTATTTTAGTATTTAAAAAAAAAAATTCATCCTAAGCCCCCAAAAACAACCCACTGTAAACCCTAATAGTTAATATGGAAACACCACAATTTGGCAATCATCAAAATGTGTACATTCTTAGTATGACAGTTTTGTACTTCTAGCCATTATCATAAATAGAAAAATTCTAAGTATGGTAATTTTCAATAATGACAACATGCTAAATATGGTAATTCATAACATTTATTCATGATAGCAAAAACATATAAAATATGTTACCTTAACTATGATATATTAGATACAAGATCTATAATAAGTACAACCTTTAGGCCCAAATGAATTTAATGTCTAGTCCGTATACTTTAAAGCCAATCACAATAAAACCTTATAATTTCTTAAAGTCAACAATTTATTGGCTAATAGGGCACATGAACCAAATAACTTACTTGACCAAAACAACAATAACCCATTAACAAATAAAGTAATATGGGATTAGGTCCATATTAAATGTAAATAACTTAATAGGTTTTATACAAAAAAAATACTAAAACTTTAATGGGTTCATTTAAATCATTTAAATATGATATATCCATTTTATTTCAATGAATTTTTAATAAATTGCATTTTATCATAAGTACACATAGGACATATAAGTTCAAATAAATATTACTTTAAATAATGCACTTGTAACATTTTGAATCATAATGGGGTGGCAACACTCACAACTAATTGCCTCGTGACGAAATCGGATGTCACGGATGATAAACATAGTATCTAAGGAAACATTGAAATACCCCAAGTTGGCTTAAAATTCATGAACATGACTAGAATAGTGTGTATGATAAAACACGTATAATGCATCTATCACCCTTAATAGGATAATAATTTGTTCTCTCATTAATATAAGAGAGTGGGGACTAGATGACCTAATAAAAGTACCAGTTATAAGAGTCAACATTAGTTAATATTAGAACTAGATCTAACTATTGGCTTGAAAAAACGGTGTCATAATAGTCAACAACATAAAAACAAATATCAAAAAACATTTTAATAAACGAAAATCAAATGATTTCTAATTTCATTTGCATAAATTGTTTATGATCTATCCAGTTATTGGACTTCAAATTAGATTTCATTGAAAATATGATAGAAATAGTTAATAAACCACCAATATGTACAAGCAACATAGGATGATCTTGTATCAAAACATCTCAAATGTGAGTATAGGTATTAACATTAACATTAATCTTTAAGATGTCAACCCTACCCACAAAGGATTTTCACTAAAACCCATTTAGTTATAAAAATCATAAGATTTCATAATCGAAACCCATGACGAATAGACCAGACCAATAATAAAGCTTAACTTTGTGAGATTCACATGCATTCATTGTAATGAGTGTATCACTCAAGAGCTATGGATAAATATCATTATAGACGTAGATGCAAATTATTTGCTCTAGAGCCACTATAAAAATTTGGTGGTTAGTGAAAAAATTAGGGAGTCTTTTAGGTATGTGAACTGTATTTACAGTCATCATTGCCAAGTGCCAATTATAATAGTTATATGGTGTCACTACACCTCCAGATTGTAAGAGTTGATCAAGTCAGTTGATAAAGAATCAACAAATCACAATATTGTGAGGGTAGCGGCCGGAGATGGACTTGCTTCCCGTCCTCTCTCCTCTCTTTCTCTTTCATGTGAGGGGAGGGGTTTGTGTCATGTGAGCTTCACTTGCAGGTCCCGTACCACTGTATTGCTGCTCAGAGATACGTGGAGGCCTATTTTATAAGAGAGTAAAATTCATCATTTGAGACGGGGATTTGATGATGGTCCAATACGGGGATTGGGATCATACAAATGGGGTCTGGAGTCACCACCTAGGGTTATGGGCCTAGGACCTAAGGGTGGACCCAATTCTTGAGAAAAGGGCCCAAAGTTTGGTCTGGTCCAAAGATTAAGGTAAGTATCAGGTTGTAGAATTGGGAAGGTGTTAGGCACCCAATCTACCCGGTTCAACCGGTCTTCCTACTAGATGCTTAAGAACGAATATTTTTCATAATTATTACTATTCTACATACATGACTAAGTTATCACACATATATACATTGACTGAATTTAAACTACTATGTACACTAAAACAAGGTCTATATAAAGTCTAAATGATGACAATTTGGTTGAGAAACTGTACCTGAACTTAACCCTTATTTCGGGTCAAAAGGGGTGGGCTCTTGATTGCTACTGGCTCGGATTATCTTTCGTCTTCTCCTGGCTCAAGGGAAGATGGTATTGACCTCCAACTTCCTTTCTTGAGATACGCTGACTGTGATGATATTCGGACAGGGTTTCGGCTAGGATGGTTACTTTCAGATTTGGATTCGAACAGAGCTTCGACTAGGGAAGGCTATTTTTCGATTTGATTTCTGATAGAGCTTCTACTAGGGAAGGCTATTTTTGGGCATATGATGAGGTGGCACTCTGGCAGAGCTTTCGTTGGGGATAGGCTAGGGGAGGGCTAGGCTGATGTGGCACTCAGTAGAGCTTTTACTAGGGATAAGATAGGGGAGGGTTAGGCTGAGGTGGCATTTTGACAGGGCTTCCGCTGGGAATGGCTATTTTTGGAAAGATTCTAGGGGTACTAGGACAGGGCTTCCTCCAGGAATGGTTACTTTTGGAAAAAAATGGATTGACCTAAAAATAGAATGAAGAAAACTTTGAAGATCCAAACAGAGTTCCAGATCTTGACAAAGATCTCTTCATAGACCCGAAGAACCTCAAGGGGGGAGGGATTTCTAGTTCTGGTAAAACTCAAGAACACTCAAAGGAGGGATTTGAAGAACACACTATTTTGGAAAAAAACTGGATTGGACTAAGAACTTGGATTGAGGATTTTCAAAGTCCTGAAGAACACTTCGAAGATCCGAACAAGATTTTGGATCTTGACGAAGATCGCTTTGAAGACCCGAAGAAAATTAAGAGGGAGGAGGAGGAGAGAGGGTAGAGCTTCACTACTATAGAGTGAGGTGGGGTCGTTTGGTGTAGGTAGGGTATTTTTCCAGGTTTCCAGCGGGACTTTCTGCATGTGCAGCATACGTACGTGAAAATATAATTTTTTGGGGATGATTGTGGGAGATTTGACTGTCCAACTTTGACGTGCAATATATCGCCAGAACCATATTTATGAGCACTATCCATCTGTATGGTCATCTTAACCAGATTCCTTCATATATGGAAAGTCAAAATTGAACCCTCTTCTCTCTTACGTGGGGGGTTTCTAGGGTTTCGAGTGGGAAATGTTTCCATCATCATTTCTATTGATCGGAAGCCAGGAGTCACGTCTAAGTTCTATATTTCATCATAGCCGAAGGAGGGTGACAAAATTGGGTGTCTACAGAATGCCCCTCTTTGACCGAGGCCTGTGCCAAAGGTCGAAGAGCAAAGAAAAGAACGACTACATTTTGTCACTCGGAGCATATACTACTGTCATCTTGCTCATATATGATGGAGTTAAAAAATACAACATATAATATCTCTCAACTTTTTAGAGTTTTAGGACTTACCTGGACTGTCGATTATGGGAAAGGAATTTGCTGCTCTTCCAATCCTGTTAGAAGATGTTGAACTAATGTTTTGTGGAGATTTGAGCCCTCACTGCAAAAAATGTTAGTATATGAAGAATGTTCTTCCTAGGCTGGACTTCCATCCTCCAGTCCTAGGGATTTGGTCTTTGAGATCAGGTCACTGAGAGCCGATACAAAGAAAAAGGGCCTTTTGGGACAGGGCCTTTTGGGACAGGGTAAATGCAATTGAGCCACTTGGGGCCTGCTTAGTGACATTAGGCCACTCAAGGTCGGGTCAATAAAATTGGGCCACCTGGGGCTGGGTCAATAAAACTGGGCCATCTGGGGCTAGGTAAATGAAATTGGGCTACCTGGGTCGGGTAAATGCAATTGTTTCTCGTCTTGATTTTTCCTTGATTCTTGATTTTTGGCTCTATTTGGAATCTTGCTCTTTGCTTTTGATTTGGAATCTTGAATTTTGACCAATAAAATTTTGACCTTTACTTTCCTCTTTTTCATGTGTATACTATATGGATTTCTACCTTTCCTTTGAATTTTTACTTCCCATGTGATATAATTTGCAACTACCATCGAAATAATTCTGAAGTTGGTATTTGGTAGTAAAAAACTTTGGTTTGCACCTTGAATTTGGAATCTCAATTTTTTTTTTTGGGGAAAGCGAATTTTTTCCTATAAAATGATCCCCCTTCCTTGTCCATTCCCCATTCTAACTTTTCTGAGTGAAGTGAGTGGGATTTGAGTTTCTGGAGCCCTCAGGTTTTTCATAAAGTTCTCCATCTTGTTCTTGAAAATCTTTATCTTACTCTTGAAGATCTTGAAGATCTTCATCTTGTTCTTGAGGGAGGAGTCATTTGGAGAATTTGATATTCTTGTGGGCTTTTGTGCAAATTGCAAACTTTCTGGGGTTTCTTCCAAATTGGGAAACTTTATGGGGCTTCTTGTGATTTTTGAAAATATGGCTGAAATGAGAAAGAGAAAGACTTTGGGAGAAGTCAAGCCTGAGAGTTGCAGCAGTTCTTCCCCCAGGGATGAGGGCTTGATCGATTCTTACTCTGGGCAGACTCTTCACAATAGTCGGAACCACATCTGCAACTCCATACGGGGTTCTTGGGTAAGTCTTTACATTTTATTCATTATTTTGATCATCTTTTATTCTTGTTTTGTTTTTCTTCTTTTTTTTTATACATTCTTTATTTCCAGTAGCATGAGGGGAGGGAACCACCTACCCTAGCCTAATATGGCCATCCGAACATGGTTCAGTCATGGCATAGGATGCTTCCTTGTAGAGTGAATGAGGTAGTTAATGCATCATACCTGTGCCGGCTACCCCTTGTTGAGACTCGAAAGTTCAATCCAGCACTGGTGGGGGCCCTGATGGAGCGATGGTGGCCAAATACTCATTCTTTTCATCTCCCTGTTGGCGACTTCACCATCATACCTCTATGCTTTTATGCCTTGATGGGCATACTATTTGGGGGTAGACCCATGACCCTACCTAGGATTCTGACTGTTAGGGAGTTCACAGACTTGACTAGCATTACCATTGTAGCTGGCCAGACACACATCTGTCTAGGGGAGATAAGTGCCTGATAGTGAAAAATCAGTCTGGGGGAGAACCCAGGAAACATGTCACAGGTGGCCCGTTCTTTCTTGCTATTTGCTGTGGGTCAGTGCCTTTTCAATGACCTCCGAGGGGGAGTAGATATCCGTTTGGTTTTCTTCCTCTGAGATCTTTATATGGTAGATTCTTGGGACTAGGGTGGGGCCGCTTATGTATATCTCCTGTGGACCCTAGATTTTCTGTCATATAGAGACAGGGCCCTTAAGGGGCAAGCTACATTCTTCATGTAACTTTTCTTCTTGTACTCATTTTCTTTCATTCATTTGGATTGCAATTTCTTACTTTAATCTCTGGAAACAACCCTGGTGCTTTGAGCACTTGAAGACCATAGCTCCTAGACTTAGGGGCCCTCAGGCATTCTTCTTCTTTGTAGCCATGAAGTGGGGGATAATTAGGTGATCAGGGCTCGACACCATCCTTCGAGGACCACTGCTCGTTCTCTTTTGAACGATCTCATTGAGATATGCCACGTTTGACACTAAAATTCCTTCTATCTCATGATGTACTTACTTTTCCTTGGATTTGCAGGTCACCTGGTGACTATTCCATTGCCAATATTTTCAGATTCTGAAGGATTCACATTGGCCAAACACTTATCCGAGAACCGAGTCCATTTTTAGGGCATTTGGGGCCATATCTAGTATTTGGGAGAGAGAGTAGTACCCCAGTGGTTAGATATCGAGTCACGCCCCTCTCCCGATCTTCCTCCACCCACAATGCACTGCCCAGAGATCATCCTAGTAGACGAGATGAAGCATTTAGCTAACGGAGTATGGGATGACTCTTTTCTTGACTAGGATAGGGACTACAGAGCCTTCTTGGAGGAGGAGACAGTATGCACCCCTCTTGGTCCTGATGGTCCAGTGGTATGTTGCCCTTTCTTGAGTGTTTCCTTCAATTTTTTTTCTTATTTTGGTCTTGACTGATGTTTATTCAGGGGAGAGTACGATGTGTAGACCCTTCTACTGTTCGATCGCAAGTCAGTGTTGTTGATCCTTCACAAGCGGGACCCTCTACCAGTGCAGGTGGGTCTCTCAGAGTTGCTAGCATCCCCTTCTGTGGCTTCTCCACTTGGAACTATCCCAACGCAGCCAACCCCAGTCTCCCTTATCTTCTAGAGTGGAACTAAGATGTAGACGCTTCCCTTGGGCTGCCCATTCCTTATGACTATGTGAGTATCTGATCATCCTTCAATTAACTCTTGACTTCCTTTGGCTGATATGCTCTTTCTCAGGTGTCTTCGGAGATCTATTCTGAGATCAAGAGGATGCATGACTTGTGCAAGACAATTGTTGCCAAGGTATTTCATACTTCCCCCTTTTTCCTTTTGTCCTTCGTCTTTTATTATTCTTCTTCTTGATCCTTTCCTATATTCCTTAGGATAAGAGGTTTAACACCTTGGAGAGCCAAGTTAGTTCCTACGAGTAGGAAGTTGCACAATGGGATGCACTGATTTAGGATATGACACAGAGGCTGGAGCAGGCTAGATTAGCATCCGCGGGTTCCTTAGTACTCCATAGGGATGATTCAGAGTATGGTTTAGGTGATGACTTCTGACCCATAGGGATTTGTTAATGTTTTTCTTGTAAACACAAACACATGTATATTTTCCTTTTTCTTTTTCCCTCCCCTTATTTGTTCGTCATTTTATTTTAACATCTTATGAATGAAAACTTACCTTTGGTACAAAGAAAACCTTTTCTTTTTTTGTTTTTGTTTATTTGCAATGTTTAGGCATAATCAATTCCATAGCTCAAGTCATAATTAGAATAATCAGGATAACACAGGAATCCAAATACTTCCTCTCCATTACCAAGTGAATTACATGAAAAGGAGAACAATCTTCCTACCACAGACGAGATAGGTGAGTAACAAGGTGGGGAGAAAATTCTTGAGGTGGGAGAAAATTCACTAGCTCCTCTGGGTCAGTCATCTCGAGCCCATATTGCCGGCAGATGTACATAGGCAAATAAAAGGATGTGTGAGTCAATCCCATCAACCTGACATAATTGTAGCCAACAGTCTTCATCAGAAAATCTTCTTGTGGCTTCCCTGGGCACCTCCATACGATATCTTGTACAATTCTTTCTTGCAGGTACTTCTTTCAATTAGTGATAAGGTCAAATTCTAGAACTTCCCTCTTATCCTAGTAGCAAAGAGCTCCGAGTGGGCCTCCTTTTAATGGCTTGGTTAACTTTAGTTTCTCGAGAAGTCAAATATGAAAAATAGTAGGACTCCCTTGATAATGATCTAGTCCGAATTTATGGCCATAGCTCATGTCATAGAATCCCTTGAAGGTTTCTACAAGCACCGTAGGGATGATGTCACCTCCCTTCTTCAACTGTTTTACTACCTCAATCAGAATGGACAGGGCACCACGTCCGGGAGTGCGGAGAACATAACAAGCTATCATGCAAAGTAAATAAGCATCCTATGAACTCTATTGATGGATTCCTCCCATTGGTAGAAATTGGATGAAGATATGGGCCACCTTCAGAATGTTGATCTTCCCATACCTAACAAATTGCTTCACTTCCTCTTCTTTCCATCTGAAGAAGTCCTAAATTTCCGCTGAGTAATCTTTCTTCAAAGATGGTTGGAGCAAACTGCCTATGGGTGGAGATAACATACAAACCCAGAATTCTTTGAGAGTTGGGTAGATTTCTACTAATCCAAACTGAAATACATACAGGTTGGCATCCCAGTGTTGAGGCACCTGCAGGAGTAATTGGTGATGTAGCTTTACACATCCAATCCGGTCAAGAAATGACACATTCATGGATTCCAACAATCCTGGTGCCCTCATGCTCATGTCTAAGGTCCATTTCCTCAACATCTCATCCAATGAGACCATGAATTTTCCTGAAACTGTCAGAAACAAAGAGATATGATGATTTATCAAAGCATTACTCATTAGCTAATGACTCAAACAAGCCTTTACCACTGTTGCATCAAGCTCCTTTTTTTTATTTTTACTTTGTCTGAACAAGGGTGGGGAATAAACTGGCCTTGATAAACTGATGTTGAGTGGTGATTTTCTTTTAGGGGATGGAATCCTGGATAAGAGTTGATAGACCAATGGGCGGAAGATAGATATCTAATAGCCTTTCATAGGAAATGGTGATTCTCGGGGGATAGAATCCTGGATAAGAAGTGACGGGCCAATTGGTGGGTGATAGATACCTAATAGCCTTTGTTTGAGATTTAAAATGTAACCACAAGCGTACGGATCAGTGTAGCTATGGGTCGAACATAGGGAGAGTAGCCACTTTATTATTTTTTATTTCTTTTAATAATGCGAAAGTGAACCAATAAATGATTGTGATCTAATTCTAATTACCATCCTAAACATATGTATCTAAAATAACGTCCTAACCATTCGTCATCTAAGAATTTAAAGACGCAAGCCACGCAATTAAATTAAATAAATAAATAACTGAAAATAAACAACCCACGTAATTAAAAAAAAATAATAAAAGAAAAAAAAATAATGAAATAAAATAAAGTAAAAGAAAGGGGATAAAGCTAGAGAGAGACTCACAAGTAGGTTTCTCTACTTAGCCCGAGGGATGCATCATAATATGAGCTTCCCTACTTGACTAGAGAGTCACTCTTATAAGGGTTACTTTACTTGGATTTAGGGAAAGGGAGACAATTAAAATAAAAATAATAAATTGATGGTTCTATGGCTAGGAGGGGCAAAGCCAACACATACACTAGCCATGAACCTTGGGGGAAAGGGATAGCAATAATGTAACGACTGAAAATAAAAATCCTAAATTAAGAAAGAAAGGGTAGTCAGAAGAGGGAATGAGAGGGGGGAGAGAAGACTACTGAAGGAGCCTACTTACTTGAATCAATGCTTGAACATGAAAAAAAATTGCTCCACAGCTCGTGATCTTGTCACCTAGATCTAAGCCTAGAACTATAACTTAAAAAATTACAACTCAATTGCATAAATCATAAACATAAAAGGGCTGAATAAGAATAAAAGAGTGCTTGCATTAATTGAAATAAAAAAAACTATTACAAAAGTGATTAAAGAAAAGATAAAGAAGAACTAAAACTAAAGAGAAAGCAAGAGAAAGAGAGAGCAACTAAAAAACCTAGAAGAAGAATGAATTGTCTCTCCTCCTCTTACATGAGTTGTATTTATAAGGAATGGGGAGGTAGGGTAACAAATTTCTCTTTCATAAAAGAGAGAAACCCACAATTGATAGTAAGATCTTTTGAGTCCAAAAGTGCTAAGATGGAGGAGAGAGAAGAGAGAAATAAACTTGGAGAAATTTCCTATAATTTTTTTGCTTATTTTCTTTCTTTTTTTTCTAATTTATTTCTCTTCTTTTTCTCCCTCCAAGGGACGATTTTCTTCTTGCTTTGTGTGATTTGGACAATATTTTGGTGATGATGTGGAGGAGAGAGAAGATTTGGACAATCTTTATTTCTCCCCTTTTTTTTTTCTTTCCTTTTTTTTTCTTCTCTTCTTGCGCAGGAACCCTTCCACGATTTTTCTTGCTTCTAATTTGATGTGGAAATTCCCTCCATGCCCTTAGTTCTTTAAGTGAATGAAAAGCAGGAAATCTTCAACAAAATCTTTTAAAAAAAACAACCATGAGATTCGAACTTGAGACCTCTTGGTGAGCAAGGGAATTTTGCACACCATAGCTCACCAACTACACTAGGTAGTTGTTGTTACCAAAAATGAATCTTCAATCACTTAAGGATGTGGTCCATCGATCCTTATTGGCATTTAAAATATTCCTTGTACCTCTGAGACAATTACAAACGGGTTGGTTCTGCATCTCAGTTCAGTTATAATCCATTATTCTTTTTCTGACCTAAAAGAATAATCATTTGTACGGGTGACCAAACGAATGTGTGCTTTTAATTGAACACGTCCATCTTGCTCAGAATTTCATCATCTTCGTAATCATGAAAAGAAATAGGACCTCTTTACGTGTAAAATTGAAGATATAGCGCCCGATAGTCCTTAAGGCCTTGAAAATATAAAACCTGCAAAAAGAGAGTAAAACCCAAGGTAGCTCCATTCTAAATATGTAAAATGCATGCTTTACTACCCTAGATTTCACACATAAATGTGTTCATTAGAATTCCCCCACACTTAGACTTTGCTAGTCATTGAGCAAAACAAAAAGAAAAAGAATAAAGACAAAAAACCTAACTCACTTTCGTAGGAATCACGGTTGCACTTAGCATGTGCAACAAGCCTTTAAACCCCTAGGTCATCCCTAGTGGACGAGTTGTGTCTCGTGGGTGTTTGTAGTGAATATACACCCAAAATTCAGAATAAACAAATCCCAACCTTGGCTAAAGATAAGGCTCATACCGATCCAGAGCAAAGATAATTTCTCTTAAGGCTTTGAAAATATAAAACCTACAAAAAGAGAGTAAAACCCAAGGTAGCTCGATTCTAAATATGTAAAATGCATGCTTTACTACCCTAGATTTCACACATAAATGTGTTCATCAGCCTTTCATACCAAATGACGATTCTTGGGGGACACAAACTATGATGATCTTTTAAGATACTTTGGTTATTAATCGAGGAACCAATTTATTGCCTTTTAGATGGTTGAGACCGCACTTGCACATGTCAAGTTGCTTACGTATCCCTTGAAAGAAATTAGGTCTGACGTAGTTCAGGTTCTTCACCCTTTTAGACATAATATTTCTTGAGTTGATCCATGTTGACCAGTTCGGGTATTTCTTTGCCATTGTGGTCTATGAGTTTCACAGCTTTGTCAAGTGGAATTTCTATAACAGTGAATGGGCTACTCTAGTTAGGCCTGAATTTTCCTCTTGGATCATGAATTGGGGCTCTTTGTTCTCGAAGAACAAGTTCGCCTTCCTCTAAGTGGAGGGGCTTCACATTTTTGTTAAAGGCCCTGGCCATTCTCAGTTGATACTTTTTTAGATTATCCATGGCTTTATGTGCCTTTCATCGAGAAAATTGAGCTTGTCATGTCTAGCCTTCACCCACTCTCCTTCAGCTACCAAGAAGTACCCTTAAGGATGGTACCAGGATTTCCACGGGTAAAACCGCCTCAGCCCTAAATACCAAAGAGAAAGGTGTTGCCCCTGTCGAGGATCGTACAGAAGTCCGGTATGTTCATTAGGCAAGGGGTAACTTATCAACCCAATCTTTGTGTGTTTTTACCATTTTTTATAAGATGACCTTGATGTTCTTGTTGGCTGCTTCCACTGCCCCATTGGTCTGCGGCTGTAAGTGGTAGAGCGATTTCTTTTGATACTGAACTTTGTACAAATTTTGTCAGTCTTACCCCAGAAATGAGATCCCTAATCTGATATCAATTCTCGAGGTACTTCATATCGAGAAATGATATTTTCTTAGATGAATTTGGCTACCTTAGTAGATGTGAGGACTGCATAGGACTGAGCTTCTATCCACTTGGTGAAATAATCAATGGCTAACAAGATGAACTCGTGCCCATTGGATTCTTTGGGGTTGATCTTCCCAATGATGTCAATGCCCCAAGTAGAGAATGACCAAGGTGAACTGAGCAAATGCAGCTCTATTGGCGGGATATGTAGGATGTTAGCAAATATCTGACATTTGTGGCATTTCTTGACAAAGTCCACCAATCTGCTTCCATTGTGTTCCAATAATATCCCAGCCTGAGGATCTTCTTAGATAACATCTTGGCAATCATGTGGGGTCCACAAAGACCTTGATGAATTTCCTCCATGATGGTTGTAGCTTGTTCTTCATCCACACACAACAACTTTATAACAGATCCTCTTGAAGAATAAGCTGGGTGGCATATCTTCTTAGAAACTTCTTTTCTCTGTTAGTTGCTTCAACTGGGTACTTCATTTCCCTGATGAAATCCACTATGTGGGCGAACCAAGACTGACCATCCACAGTGAGAGAATTCACCAAATTCTAATAAATGGGCCTGCTTCTTTGTTCTATTAAGAATGGTCGGACCCTAACCACAGGGTTGCATTCTACCATGGAAGTCAAAGTTGCAACGGCATCAGCAAACCTGTTGTTATCTCTTTAGAAGTTTTCGAATGAGATCTTCTCAAAATGTCCAATCACTTCTTCCAGATGTTCTTGATATGGCTTCAGATTTTCATCTCTGGTTTTCCACATTCCTTGCATCTGACAAATGGCAATGGATGAATCTCCATACACCTTGATCTTTTTAACCCCAACAGACAAGGCCGTTTCTAGTACCAAAGCATAAGCTTCATATTCAGCAATGTTGTTAGTACAGGGAAAATTAAGGTGGAATGATAAAGGCAAATAAAGACCATCAGGAGTGACAAGCAATATTCCCACACCACATCCCTTCTGATTGGCTGCTCCATCAAAGAATAACTACCATTCATTAACTGTGTCTTCTTCATCTATCGCTGCAATTCCTTCATCAGGACTGACATCATCCAAGGATCTTCCATCTTCTGTGGGGTGGGCAGCCAAATGATAGGCTATGACCTGCCCCTTGCTAGATTTCTGAGTAACATAGGTGATGTCAAATTCTGATAGTAAAAGCAACCAAAGGGCCATTCTTCATGTCAAGGCTGATTTCTTGAAGAGGTATTTGATGGGATCAATCCTTGAGATCAAGTGCACCGGATAGGAAACTATGTAGTGTTGCAACCTATTTTGTTACCCAAATCAACGAGGCACAGTTTCTTTCCAAAGAAGTGTACCGTGTCTCATATTCTAGAAACTTCTTGCTGAGGAAATATATGCCATGCTCTGCACCCTTTTCTGTCTCCTTTTATGCTAGCAAAGAGCCCATAGAATATTCTCCCATAGACAGATACAACAGAAGCGATTCTCCTTCCACCGGCGTTGTCAATACTGGTGGGTTCATGAGGTATCCCTTGATCTTGTCAAAAGCTTGTTGGTATTGGTTGTTCCATTCCATGGGATGATCCTTCTTTAGCAGTTTGAAAATTGGTTCATAGATTGTAGTCAACTAAGCTATGAATCTGTTAATATATTGGATGTGACACAAAAATCGTCGTATTTGCTTCTCTGTCCGAAGTATGGGCATTTCTTGAACTGCCTTGATCTTGATAGGGCCGACTTCAATGCCTCTTTCACTCACCATGAAGCTGATAACTGTCCCGTTGTTGCCCCGAATACACACTTCTGAGGGTTCAAGTCCCGCTGTTGCCCCGAATACACACTTCTTGATTCTTTTAAAGAAACACCTTAGCATGGGAATATGCCTCTACTGATCTTTTGAATTTACTATCATGTCATCCACATAGACTTCCACATATTTGTTCATCATGTAATGCAATAAGGCCGTGGCTGCTCTTTGATAAGTTACCCCGACGTTCTTTAGCCCAAAAGGCATCACCTTGTAACAATAGGTTTCCCACAGAGTGGTGAAGGCTATTTTTCACGATCTTCCGAGTTCTTACTTATTTGATTGTATTCTAAGAATCCATCCATAAATGATAACAAAGCATGCCCTGTCGTATTATCCATGAATACATCAATGTAAGGTAATTGGAAGTCATCTTTGGGGCTCACTTTGTTAAGATCTTGAAAGTCCACGGACATTCGAACCTTGCCATCTTTCTTCAGTACTGGTACAATGTTGACCAACCATTGGGGGTACTTCACCACTTTTAGCAACACTGTATTCCACTACTTTACAACTTCTTCTCTGATCTCCTCACTCCATTCTGGCTGCATTCTTTAGAGCTACTATTTTACCGGCTTTTCCCTAGGGTATGTCGGCAATTGACGCTGCACAATGTTGGGGTCGATACCAGGCATATCTTTATAAGACCAAGCAAAGGCCTTGGAAAATTCCTTCAGAAGACTAATCACTTGTTCTGCTTCTTCATCATCAAGGGTAGTGCCAATTTTTACCTCTCGAAGGCATTGGTCGGTTCTTAGATTAATAACCCGAGTATCCTCACAGATGGGTTGGGCTTTCTTTAGTTTGCATTGTTTTAATGATTCTTGATATTTATTAAGATCATCATCAGAAAAAGGAGGCAACTCAAACTCGGACTCAGAAATTTCATTCATGAAAGAAGGAGTAACAGACTCGACATACAAGGACTCTAGACTCTCCTCAAGAGGGGAGGCCGACACGAAATCATAAACAACAGACTCGACTATAGACTTGATAACTGGCTTGATGCTTTTTCCAGGGGTATTCAGGCTGGTTGCATCAATAGCATGAGCAAACTTGAAGTTTTCTCCAATGCTTATCCAATTTAGGAGTGGTTTAGTGGCTTAATGGATGAGGAGGTGTGGCAAAGGGCCTCTTCTCCTTCTGAAAAAATTGCTGCTACTTCTTCAGTGGCGTAATGGTTCTTCTGGATAGGTGCTTGCTTCTTCACGAATACCAACTAGTCAATCTCGTGCTCTCAGAAGCCAAACTTTTTGAGGGGTGAAGATTGGTGGAGACTACTCAATCATTTTTTTATAAAGTCCATCTTTTCGAGCGTATTGAGGGATGCCATCCCAGTGCCTCGGTCACATCTTTGACCGCCTTCATGAGCCTTTCCATTGTAATTGGTTCTGGCACAGTACATACAAACCATCATCCTCCATGCTCTCCTTTGCTTTGCATACGTGCTTCTTCCTCTAAAAGGATGAGGCTTGAGCTCATGCAGCTCCCGGGCTCTTGGTTCTCGTAGGAGGGAGCAAATGAAGCCTTTCACATCAATGGGAAGCGACAGACTCCAGGTGAGCCTTATCTTCTTCTCCCATTATCTTTTCAGGAGGACTCGAGGACTTGGTGCGTCCTTCAATTGGATCAAGGTTATATGATCATTAGAGGAAGACCTGGTCTCAATCAATGTAATTTCTACTATCCCAGTGATGCAACTGTCTTGGTTACTTTCATTGACTAGCATTTTCTATTGTTCCACTTTATGAGTCACCTAGTCGAACTCGTATTGAAAAAACACTTCAAATCCTGGTTGCATCTTTGCTGCGGTTTCATCAAACCATGGCTCCACATTTCCACAAAAGTGAAAATCCTCTCCTTCTTTTACAAAATACCCATTGAGAGTAGGGTAGTAAGAGACAAAGATATTCCTAGTCATCCTCAGCACTTTCTCCCCTTTGGTGGTCGGAGGAGTGTACCTGAGACCATTCTTTTCTTTGTTCACTGCCAAACTAGGCTGCTTTGGAACTCCTTGATGCTATTTCCCTAGTCCCATGCTAGGAAAATATTGTATATTCTTCATCATCTGAGTCACTAACGGACTCTAGATGGCTTCGTAGTTAGCTAGGACTTCCTTCTTCGGCACTTCTTTGGTAATGGCCGCACAAGTTGTGTCTAATTCAAAACCACTTAGTTAGACCTCCAGGTCTTGTTCTTCCCTATATTCAATGTTGGCTAAAGGACACTAGTCATATTATCCAGCTACTATGACCACCTTTCCCTCATGAATGAACTTCACTTTTTGATGGAGACTAGAGGACACTGCCTTTGCAGGATGCAACCAAGGCCTTCCCAAAAGAATGTTAAAAGCCGTCGGAATATCAATGACTTGGAAATCAATATCAAAATTCACCAGGCCAATCTTTACGGCAAGGGTAAGGATGCCAAGGATATTCCTCTTGGCATTGTCATATGCCCATATGGTTTGGGTAGTTGGCCTCATTTCTTCTAGGTTGATGCCAATACTCTTTATCGATATCAAGGGTAGCACATTCAAAGCGGACCCGTTGTCAACAAGAACCTGGGGAACCACCTTGTCAAGACATTCTATCATGATGTGGAGAGCTCGATTGTGCTGGACCCCTTTGGGAAGCTCTAAATCTGAGAACAGTAGAGATTGCATCGCATATGTTGCCCCTATATATATGCCAGATATGCCAGATTTATCTCGATCGACACCTATATATTGGTGAGAGACTTCAAGATTGCTTCACGATGTGTGGTGGATGCCATCAACAATCCCCAAATTGAGATGTTTGCTTGGGACTTCTTGAGTTGAGCCAAGATTGGGTTCTTCGGCTCTTTCTTGCAGCTATTAGTTCCGGCTTCATTAGCCCTTGACTGTTCTACTGTTAGAGTCTCACCCTTGTAGTCTTTTTCACTTCAAGTCTCCATCACATTGACAGGTTTCTTCACAATAATCTCTATGGGATAACAATCTTCATCATCACAATTTGTTATGGTGATTATCCCTCCCATGGGATCCCTGCTTAGGGTGGGAAGTCGAGGTCCTCCACAAATATCCACTGCCTTGGCTCGTAACTTTTTGACTGCATTGGAAAGTTGTTGGAATGCAACGTCAAATGCCTCTGCGAATGTGTTGTCTGGCCCTATTTCCTCCAGATCATTCAACTGCTCATGGTAGTAACATACTTCACCCAGCATGTTAATTTCTTCCACTCTTCCCTGCATCTTTAATGTATTGGAGTACACTTCACACAACTTTTCTTTCATTTCTAATACGGATTCCAGTTCATCCAAATAAACTTGCATCGGCTCTCCAGATCCTTCATGACTTCCTGAACCTAACGTAGAATTATCTCCTCCCATGCAGAGGGAAGGGTAAATACCACCTGTAGGATCAGCTACTAGGTCATTACCATTGATAGCATAAACTGAGAAACATGTCTGGTGGTCTGGTGAGTAATATTCTGACATCATTCTCTGTGTCACTCCCTAGGTGGATTAGGGAGGTGTGCTCTTTGATTTGCTCTCCTACGGACAATGCTATTACTGTCCTAAGGAGATCATCTGTGACTTCTTCAATTACTTCTAGATTGTCCTCTGAAGATACAATGGGCTGAATTAGAGAAGCGGGATCACTGTCCCGATCTTCTCCTAAAGCATTCACTGATCCTATTGATGAGGTCATCTTTAGGGAATCTAGTAGTGTAAGCATATCCTTCCAATTGTACCCATCCGTCCATCCTTCTTTTGGGCTATATACCGAACCTTGAGAATGGGATTGGTATGAGGGTGATGAGGATATGAAGCGGGATGGTATGAAATGATGCAATGTGAGATGTGGGATATGAGGATTGGGGGTGATAGGATGAGGAAATTCCTTCTCCTTGATGATGAGGGAAATGTTGATGATATGACAGAGGCTGATAATATGGTGAAAGTAGAAGGTATGGTGGAGGTTGGTAATATGGTACAGTGGATTCTTCTATTGATGAGGAAGGATGAACGGTGGGAGTCCGATCTTCTGATTCTTCTTCTGATGATTCTCTTCTTCTGGGAGTCCTTATGACTGTAGCCTTTTGACTGATGAGTTTCCTGTAAGCGCAAGCATTTATATGATTCTTCTGAGCTTTAGTTACAATGAGTTAAGTGGGGTCACTCTTTATGGCTTCTTCATCTAGATTGTTCACATGATTGGGGAGTGGATTGGTATTGACATTGGGAGATCGCTTGACCTTGACTTTAATGGTCCCATTGTCTACCAAGTCTTGGATCACATGTAGGAGACTCATGCATCTTTTAGTGGTGTGCCCTTTCTGAGTATGGTAAGCACAATATTCATGATCCCTATACCAAGTTGGAGGAGGGTTGTTGATTACTCTTGGAGCCACTATCCCTAGCAATCCCTGTTTCTTTAACTTCTCATATGCTGCCGTCACAGGCATTCCCAAATCAGAAAACTACCTATTTGGATGAGGGGCCTTCTGGGAAGGTGCATCTGCTTGTATTATGAAGGGCAGTGAAGAAGTGGCTAGTGAGACTGACTGCTACATTGCATCACCATATTAGTTTCTAGACCCTTTCCCCGTCCAACTCTAGTGTTCTTACTTTCATCTTGGAAAGATCCTTGATACTGAGCTTCCCTTAGGATTCTGTTTTCCACACATATGCCAGTGGCTATTAGGGCATCAAAAGTTTGTAAATGTTGATAGTAGAGGAATCATAATAGGGCTTTGACAAGTTCTCTATCAGCATCTCCATTTTCTCTGCTTCCAAAGGCCGATCTACCATATTGGCGGCCTTATCTCTAAACCTCATCAAGAAGGCGGTGAATCATTCTCTAGGTTGCTGTCTCAATGTCTTAAGCTCCTGACATTTACATCCACCTTAGTATTGTATGAGTAATCCTTTGTGAAGGCTTTCACCACTGTTGTCCAATTCTGAGTTTGGGATGACTCTAACTGTGTGACCCACCGTAGTGCTAGTCCCGATAGGGTTAGCATGAAGGCTTGCCCCATCTGGTTGTCTACAAGCTTCCATGGCTTGGCGATGCTAAGGAAGACTTTGAGATGAGCTTTGGGTCTCCTGACCCATCAAACTTGTCGGTCTGGGACTTGAATTTCTCAGGAATCCTTGTCCCAGAAAAGAAACTCATTTCATCTGAAACTACTATTTGACTTTCCGAACTCTTCCCTTCTCGGAACATATTTTCCAACTTTTTCAATTGCTCCATGATTTTCCTTTCTCTATCCGTTTCTGGAGGTTCCATTAGGATGTGTGCTACAAATTCCTCTTCCTCATCTTTGATCACTACCCTAGGAGGAGGGACCCTGGAATAAGCCACTCGTTGACCATTCAGACGGGTAGGAGAAGATCCTCTTTAACCGGTCGGTCTGACTTACTCTGGTTCTCCTGAGTCAACTCGGGAAGAGTTCCCACTACAACCTGTCGCTCCATTCTATTCCACATCTTCTGTAGCTAGTGTAGGCTCATTCCTGGGATCATCTCTGGGAGGGTTCTGAAGTGCATGCAATATCTGAGCTGTCCCTCTCTTGACTTCAACCATTTCTGTTTGCAAGGTCTCCACGGGACGGACTTAGGCCTATTCGAGTGATTCAAAGTCGTGTGGATCCATACTAACTGGGTTATAATCACTTCGTAGTAGACAATCTTGGAGAGATGACAGAGGTGACACTGGACTTAAGTGAGTCAACCGATTACCCTGACGTGTCCAAAGGGACCGTGGAGAATACTTGAGGTGTGGAATTGTGCCTAAACCAAAAGTGGCTTATTTTAGGATTCTTGAATTCCCAACCCTTTGTTCACACATTCACTAGATTAACAACCAATGATCCATCCAAAGTTAGTCTGCTTAATAATAGGGGGTGGATAGGGTTTGATTCCCCTAGTCCAATCGATGTCGCGGGAGATTCATACCGCTTGTTGAGAATATTCCCATAAAATATTCCATATAATAAAGTCATGCTTTCCTTGCTCTTTTTCCCACTAGGTGTCTTTCCTCCTGATTTTCTCGGGACTTCTAGGGACTTTACGTGACTCTGACAAGATTGCCCCTAAGTCACGTATTTGGATATTTTTCTTAAGGAAGAGGGACACATTCTATCCGAAACCCACTTAGGAAAGCAATTCTTTACGACGGAAATATAAAGTAGGAACATTCCTTTTCAAGACCGTAAACAAGTTCTACAGTTAGCTTGTGGCACTCCTAGGTTCTTCATCTATTTTCTACATGATGCAAGGATACGGTAGATGCAATAGGACCGATATGGCTTCCTTGACAGGATCTATATACACAAGGTACGTGATCGTTTTGATATACCCATAGGTATGAGATCAAGGGTTTACTTCCTTGCCCATTACTTGTGACTACACACAAGGTTAAGCAATTGTCCATGGGGTGGTGGAACCGTGAGTGATTGTGTGCAAAAGTGTAATGTAGGGTAACCATCATTCGATCTCATAATGCCATAAAGTGCACGGACCTCCCCGAGGGTGCTGGCAAAATTACGGACATCCTCACCATTTGATGATGCATTCAATCTTAGAATATTATGAAGTGCGCGGACCTCCCCAAGGGTGCTGACACATATACATCTTTCTCTCCGTTTGATGATACCTTCCACTCTTGTACAGGAAGCGGGTATCATTTGCTCTCAGAGTACTCTCCATGACATGTGTTGACCTCCCCGAGGGTGTGGGCATGATAAGGAGTCTCTCGCCAAATGATTTCACTTCGAGATGTGGTTAGCTATTACAATTACAAAAATGGGGTTAGCTAAACACATTTTCAAACAAATGTGGTGGAAAATGTTCTTACATTTAAAGGTAGCATCTAGTATCGGAAGCTTGACATTCAGTCCCCAGTGGAGTAGCCACTGTGAAGGTAGCGACTGGAGATGGACTTACATCCCGTCTTCTCTCCTCTCTTTCTCTTTCATATGAGGGGAGGGGTTCGTGTCGTGTGAGCTATGCTTATGGGCCCTGCACCACCATATTGCCGCTCAAAGATACGTGGAGTCCTATTTCGTAAGAGTGTCAAATTTGTCATTTGATACGAGGGTTTGATGATGGTCCAATACCGGGATCAGGATCATACAAATGGGGTTTGGAGTCACCACTTAGGATTATGGGCCTAGGACCCGAGGTGGGCCCAATTCTTGAGAAAAGGGCCCAAAGTTTGGCATGGTCCAAAGATTAGGGTAAGTGTCAGTTTGTAGAATTAGGAAGGTGTTAGGCATCCAATCTACCCAATTTAACCGGTCTTCCTACTAGATGCTTAAGAACAAACATTTTCTACAATTATTACTATTCCATATGCATGGCTAAGTTATCACACATATATATATTGACTGAATTTAAACTACTATGTACACTAAAACAAGGTCTATAAAAGTCTACGTGATGACAATTTGGTTGAGAAACTATGCCTGAACTTAACTCCTGTTTCGGGTCAAGAGGGGTGGGCCCCTGATTGGTACCACTCAGATTGTCTTTTGTGTTCTCCTGGCTCAGGAGAAGATGGTCTTGACCTCCAACTTCCTTTCTTATGAGATGCTAACTGTGATGATATTCGGACAGGGTTCCGGTTAGGAATAGGTACTTTCGAATTTAGATTCAGACAGAGCTTTGGCTAAGGAAGGCTATTTCCAGATTTGGATTCGGACAGAGCTTTAGCTAGGGAAGGCTATTTCTAGGCTTAGGATGAGGTGGCACTCTGACAAAGCTTCCGCTGGGGATAGGCTAGGGAGGGCTAGGCTGAGGTGGCACTTCGACAGAGCTTTCACTGGGAATGGCTATTTTTGGAAAGATTCCAGGGGCACTCAGATAGGGCTTCTGCCAGGAATGACTACTTTTGGAAAGAAATGGATTGACATAAAAATGGACTGAAGATCTCCAAAGCCCCAAAGAACATTTTGAAGATCCGAACAAAGTTCTGGATCTTGACAAAGATCTCTTTATAGACCCGAAGAACCTCAAGGGGGGAGGGATTTCTATTTCTGGTAAAACTCAAGAACTCTGAAAGGATGGAGTTGAAGAACACATTATTTTTGGCATTGGACCAAGAACTTAGATTGAAGATCTTCAAAATCCCGAAGAACACTTCAAAAATCCGAACAAGATTTTGAATCTTGATGAAGATCGCTCCAAAGACCTGAAGAAAATCAAGAGGGGGGAGGAGGAGATAGGGCAGAGCTTCACTACTATGGAGTGAGGTGAGGTTGTTTGGAGTAGGTAGGGGATTTTCTAGGTTTCCAATGGGGCTGTCTACATGTGCGGCATACATACGAAAAAATATAATTTTTTAGGGCTAATCGAGAGAGATTTGATGATCCGATTTTGACGTGCCATATATCGCCAGAACCGTATTTTCGAGCACTATCCATTTATACGGTCATATTAACCGGATTCCTTCATGTATAAAAAGTCAAAATTGAATCCTCTTCTCTCTTGCATAGGGGTTTCTAGGGTTTCAGGTAGGGGAATGTTTTTATCATCATCTCTATTGATCGGAAGCCGGGAGTCGCATCCAAGCTCTACATTTCATCATAGCCAGAGGAGGGTGACAAAATTGGGTGTCTACAAATATTCTTATTGAGCGTCATTCGATCAATGATGCAAATAGATAATATCAGTGGATGTAATGTGTAATAATATACAAACCCCACATTCCCCTTACAACTTTGCGGTAACATAAAGCATCATATTAAAGTAGTGCAATATAAACATGTGCTCATTGACCTTAATGAGAATTTTCATTTTTATATGTATCCTTCATGACTTCACATATATATTCTGATCCCTGTGCCAAAATAGGTCATGCAATATATAGCTTCCAGATGGATCGTACTTGAAGATAGGAGAGCCACTAGTCCCTACTTTTACCTTCCATCCACAGTCCCACATCATATTAGAATTTTCTAAAATAATAATAATAATAAGTTCACCAAATAGAACAATTAAACATACTAGAAGACTTGTCAACAGACAGTCTGTATTCAACAAAATTACAACATTCTATACTCTAAACAATAGCACTTCCCAATATATGTAATGCCACAAATGTTGCATCCAACCTCATCACATAACTACATGATTGAAGATTTTCATATCTACAATGCAAGTAACCCATAGTAGGACAAATTTTATCCTATGAAACATAATGGGAGTGTAGATTTTCACTTCCCGACTATTCATGTAACTGCTATGTAATAGCGAGAAAATTAATTCATGACGATATACGTCACTGAATATTGATGACATGATTATTCATAGAGAAACTTAAGTTCGACTAGTGCATATAATGAATTACCACTTAAAACCTCAAATAACCAAGACAAAGATAATTTGCCAAACCATGCATAGCACATGTAAACAAGTGGTCTAACCATTGAACTCATGTGATAATGAAAGAAAAGTGACCAGCTAACAATGATCAGAGACTAATAAAATATAAATCTCTGAATACTCATCTTCTTCTTTTCTTGCTTCTGCCCATTAGCTCATAATTTAAATCAAGCATGCCGTTGAGAATCGGATCTCATTAGGTGCACTAGACTTATTTTGATTTAGTCTAGCCAAATTTGTTTGATTCATTTAATTGGTAACTGATTCATGTTGGTTGATAGTATTCTCAAGTGACAATATTCTTTCTTCCCAAGTGATGCAATAAAATACCTTTCATGAGAGTCAAGAACTAATTCATTTAAATTGGATCACTTGGTTCAAACATGGCCTGAATTTCTCAAAACTAACTCTAAAATAGATTAATGGGGTAGTAATTATAAAATCAGATTGTAGAAGTTTCAAAATAACAATTGAATCCATCATTTGGGCTACTTAAGAGGAGTATATAATATTCAACAAAAGGGACTGAGAAAGAGAGAGAACGAAAGAGATAAAGAAGAGAGAGAATGTCACCCATCCACGACATGCATTATATACACATTGTAACATGTATCTCATATTTATTTATTTAAATAAATTCTCATAACATGTCCATTCCAACTATTTAAATATAAAGACAATCTTTCAAATCCTAATTATAAATTAACAATTTTAATTTACCACCCATTAACTGCTAGTAGGCTAAAGTAGAGTTTTAATGTTATTTCCATAAATCTTATAATCCCACATTGTGTTTGGTTCTAGAAACCCCACATTCCCCTTACAACGTTGGGGTAACATAAAGCATCATAATAAAGTAGTGCAATTACAACCAAGTGGTTGACCAAACATAAATATGTGCTTATTGGCCTTAATGAAAATTTTCATTTTTATGCATATCCTTTATGACTTCTCATGTATACTCTGATCCCTGTGCCAAAACAGGTCATGCAATATATAGCTTCCAGATGGATCTTACTTGAAGATAGGGGAGCCACTAGTCCCTACTTTTACCTTCCATCCACAGTCTCACATCAACATTAGAATTTTCTCAAAAAAAAAAAAATAATAATAATAATAAAATAAGTTCACCAAATAGAACAATTAAACATACTAGAAGACTTGTCAACAAACCGTCTGTATTCAACAAAATTACAACATTTTGTCCACTAAACAATAGCACTTCCCAATATATGTAATGTCACAAATGTTGCATTCAACCTCATCACATAACTACATGATTGAAGATTATCATATCTACAATGCGTGCAACCCATAGTAAGACAAAATTTATCCTATGAAACATAATGGGAGTGTAGATTTTCACTTCCCGACTATTCATGTAACTACTATGTAATAGCGAGAAAATTAATTCATGACAATATGCGCCACTGAATACTAATGACATGATTATTCACGGGGAAACTTAAGTTTGACTAGTGCATATAATGAATTACCACTTAAAACCTCAAATAACCAAGACAAAGATAATTTGTCAAACCATACATAGCACATGTAAACAAGTGGTCTAACCATCGAACTCATGTGATAATGAAAGAAAAGTGACCAGCTAACAATGATTAGAGACTAATAAAATATAAATCTCTAAATACTCATCTTCTTCTTTTCTTGCTTCTGCCCATTTGCTCATAATTTAAATCAAACATGCCGTTGAGAATCAGATCTCATTATGTGCACTAGATTTATTTTGGTTTGGTTTAGCCAAATTTGTTTGATTCATTTAATTGGTCTAACCGATTCATGTTGGTTGATAGTTTTCTCAAGTGACAGTATTCTTTCTTCCCAAGTGATGCAATAAAATACCTTTCATGAGAGTCAAGAACTAATTCATTTAAATTGGATCACTTGGTTCAAACATGGCCTGAATTTCTCAAAACTGATTCTAAAATAGATTAATGGGGTAGTAATTATAACATCGGATTGTAGAAGTTCCAAAATAACAATTGAATCCATCATTTGGGCTACTCAAGAGGAGTACATAATATTCAACAAAAGGGACTAAGAAAGAGAGAGCAAAAGAGATAAAGAAGAAAGAGAATGTCATCCATCCATGACATGCATTATATACACATTGTAACATGATCTCATAGAAATTTATTTAAATAAAATCTCATAACAATGTCCATTCCAATTATTTAAATATAAAAACAATCTTTCAAATCCCAATTATAAATTAACAATTTTAATTTACCACCCATTAACTGTTAGTAGGCTAAAGTAGAGTTTTAATGGTATTTCCATAAATCTCATAATCCCACATCTTGTTTGGTTCTAGAAACAATCTCTATAAATGTAACACATCAAGCAGAAGCAATTGTTGCACAAAATCCCCAATATTAAGTCATTAACTACAAGTCACATTTGCAAACCCACAAAAAAATGCCCCTAGGCAATTCTTTAACATTAAACCCTTTTGATGTTAAAAATAACAATAAAATAATGTGTGTCTGTCCCACAGGTAGGGCTCACCACCTAAGGTAAAATGGGTCCATGCAAAGGCAGGGTTAAGTCTTAGAACAAAGCTTGAAAGTGAGACTAAAAAACTGGTTTAAAAAAAAATAGTTTTAAAAAGTTTTTTTTTTCTTTAAATGGGCCAAAATAAAATAAAATATGGATAGAACCGCTTCGGTCGGGCTAGAGCATTTTGGTTTTTGTTTTGGCTAGACCTAAAAAAAGAAGAAAACTGAACCCAAATGGGCCTTAAAATTTAAAAATAAAACTTTACCAATTTTTTTATAAGAGAAAATTGCATTGTCACCTCCTGAACTTTGATCCTTATTCAACGCCACCCCTTGGACTTTTCGAAACGTCAAAGCCACCCCCTAAAACTTTTAAAAATTCCAAATCAGTCCCTGCTGTTAGCCAACTGTGTTAAGTGAATGAAAATCTATTAGTTTTTTTACAATATACCCAAAACACCCCCACCTATTGTGAGAGGAAAATATTGCCCTCCCTTTCAGTTCTTCTTCTATACCCATCTCCCTCTCACTCCTCACTCACTCAAACAGGTTTGAACAAGAAGAAGAAGAAGACAGTAACCTGTAAGTCGATCGTGCCCTCCGGCATGCGATTCTCAAGTAGAAAGCTGACCGGTGTGTGAACCTCTCCCCTCCGACGTGCGAACCTCTCCCAAGGTATGTATGGTTCGGCTTCTTCTTCTTGGACATTTAGGGTTCTTCTTCCTTGGTTAATCTAGGGTTTGGTTATTTCATTTTTTAGTATTTCTAATAGAACTGGACTCGAAGGAGAGAGTTGGGTTTATGTTGGTGTCTTCGGGCTTAAAAATTGGGATTTGAGAGCACACTGTTTGGGATTTGTATGGTTTTGAAAGTATGATAAAAAAATTCTCAGTGTTAATTGTGGAAGATGACCAATTTCAAAGGGACTTGTCTTCAAGATCTTACATGGAATGGATACTGCTTTATACTTTTTCTTCATCTCCCCTTCTTACAGATTGTTTGCCTATATCTTCTATTGCTATATTTTTTATGAGTTGTCTTATAGCTCGGTGTGATTGACATTTGGCCATAAACGGGAAGTATTTTGGTTTTTTTCAGTGTTTTCTCTATTCTAGATCTATGACTTGTGTTCCCTATATTTAAGTTTTGGGTCTATATTTTGAGCATTTCTCATACTTTGGATGCTAAGTAATTGTAATCTACTTTTACCATGTTTAATTTCTAGATAACTGATGTCTACCACAAGTGTCAATGACAACAAACAAAGTAGATTAAAGTTTGTGAATGTTAGATGCAAGTGTCCTTAACCCAAAAGGGCATTGGTGTGAAATTCAGAGTCTAGTTCGAACCCAAACATGTTGTACTACTGTTGCCCTGAAGCACCAAGAGGATGTCGATTCTTCTCATGGTGTGAACCTATAGCTGCACCAAGACTTTTGCCACCCCTTGCAACTAATTCATAAGTAGTTGTTGGTGAAAGAATCCAGAGTCAACAGATGAAAGAAGAGATTCGTGCCATGAAGAAAAGAATTAAGCATTTAGAGAAAGCGTATGGAACGATGAAAATTGAAATTGGTGTGCTTGTGGTGGTATGTTTAGTGTTATGTGTTAAAAAATGACTTTACAATGTTTAATAGTGAAGTTGTGTCGAGTATGTAAGAATCTGAACTAAATGAAATCGTTCATTCTCACTGTTCTTATTACTAAGTTGTTGGTTCATCATGACCCTCAAATTGAATAGGAAGCATTTTGATGGAGAGAGAGCCAGCATTGTGATGAGTTTCTAAAACAAACGGGCAGCATTTTGACTGTAAATGGGCAGCATTTTGGCTATAAAATGACATCTAATAGTTGTAAATAAATAATTCCAAATTGACAATGTGATTTTCTCATACCATATTGACATCCCATGTCTAATATTAAATGGAAAATATCTTAGTTAATTACCTGTAACATTACACACCTGAAACCAACATATTTCATCACAACCTATACCATAAAGAAACATCCAAAACATATCCATGAATACCTGTTCAAATTCTTGTTCATAACATTCCATACAACCATGTTTAGTGTGAAATAGAAATAGTTCTTAAAAAAAAACAAATCCGTCAAAAACATCCAAAACCATAAGGAAACACCCAACTATCTTAAACTCAGAAAAAGTAATTTAATACAACATTGTTTTCTTGTTCTAAATTAAAACATCCAGATTGCTTGTGCTTCATTTCTTCTCCCTCTCCCATGCTGTCCTCTTTGCTCGATTAGTCTTCTGTTTGGTCAGTACCTTGTCCTGTAAACACCCAACTATGATAGTCATAGATACCTATGATCTAGTCATTCATTGAGATGTGCTGATCTCATCTTGACTCTCTCCTTTATGTTTCTTCTACACAACAAAAAATAAGTATGAGATATTTATTAAACAAGTTTTAACTAAATAAATAAAGTGAGTTGCATTTACCTTCGTATTCTTCTTTTTACTAGTACATTCATCCTACTCAGCATCTCCATCCCTCGGGCATGTCCTCCTATTGTGTCCTTCCTTCTTGCAGATGTCACACCTAATTGAGGATGATCTCTTCCTGAAATTTGAAAGAAGTGCTTCTCCTACTTCTCTTTTCCTGATTTTGTGAGGGCTACCTAGTAACCTCTTCAGATTTAGTGGTAGTACTCTCTTATTAGGAGCATCATCCTTCAACCCTGCCAGATCTGAAAGTGGATGGATCATCTCTTTGTATGTATCCAAGTATTTTTTCAATACTGAAAAATGGATCATAATAGTTGATCAACTCTCCCCTTATGTATGATATAGAAGCTGAAGCATGGAGACAAGGTATACCAGTGCTTTCATAAACTCTACAATCACATCTGTAATGGTTCAGATTAACCACAAATGTGTTTTCAAGTTTATATAAGACCTCAAATTGACCTTCACCTGCAATGCCTTGCTTCTTGCTGAACCTTGTTCAACTTCACCATAATCCTTGGTGTTACTTTACCCTCCCACATGGTTGCCTTCTCATACCTTCCATGTAGTCTACCCATTATTTTCACCCTTAGGTGATCAACCAATGTGAGAATGAGTTTGCCCCTTAAGTCTCCAAACCAGTGATTAAATGACTTAGTCATATTGTTCCTGATGTGGTCACTCCTTGCTCCTACATCAAAGGCATACCTTGACCACATCCTCGGGGGGTTTTCATTCAAATACAAGTATGCCTTCTCCTTAATCTCCTTGATGTTATTCATTTCCTTTTGAAACTGAGGTTCAGTTGAAGCTTGTGAGGTAGCCCAAAAATGTAGTCTCAATAGCATACCAGGGTGCTTTGCCTTCAAGTTTTGATATCAATGCCTACTACAGATTCTTTGGTGAGCATAAGGCAAGATAATGGAAATCACATCTGATAGCCCCTACACAACACATATGGAAAATGTTAGGACATGAAAATGAGTAATTGAAAATACATATAAAAAAGAAAAAAAGGAAAAAATAGAAAGAAAAGTATACCTTCTATCTGTCTGCCATGAATGTGAGTGACATATCATCACTGTCATCGATTAGAGCATCTCGTAAATTACCTAGAAACCACATCCAGCTATCCTTACACTAAAATTCAACTACACCATATGCAATAGAAAAAATACCATTGTTCCCATCAACAGATATTGCACTCAACAAATATCGGCCCTTGAGGTGGTAGCCATCAAGACCAATAAATGGTTTACATCCTCTCAAGAAACCCTTCTTGCAAGCATCAAAATAGACAAACAATCTTTTAAAAATTAGATTATCTGACATACGATTCCTGGTCTCAAACTGGAGCTTAAAAATACTCCCAACATCCTTCTGAAGTACCAACCTAGCATAAGCAGGTAATTTTGCATATGAGTGGAATGGCTTCCTTCATTAATCTCTAGGGCAATCTTGTGTGCCCTGTATAGCTTGGTGTAGTGGAATTGAAGACCATATGTTTTTTGCATGTGATCAGCCATGGTCTCTATTTTCATTTCTGATTGAACCTTTAGCTGTTGAAAAAGTTTCATTGCTATCCATCTAGATGTAGCAGACTTGTTCTTGGTTGTCTTAATACATGTATGAACTGGGTTATATGTCTTTACCATGTAGGTGATACCATCTGATATTGGTGAAGCATGCAATCTCCATGAACAATTTGTTGCTCTGCATATAACTATAACTCTATTTTGTTCATTTTTCAGCCTGATAATATCAAACCCCTCTTATAGTATATACTCTCTTAAAGCTTTCCTGAAGTGGTGCACACTTCCATATACATTACCTTCAGCTATCTTCACCTTGCCACCTTCACCCACATAGTTCTATTCACCAAATTTACCATAATATTCTTCAGATTCATATCCAGATAGGTCATCATAAATTGAATCCTCAGTATTTTTCCCATACCCATCATCCTCTATAGATTCACTATCATTCTGACCATCTTCTCTTTTACTTTCATCATCCCACTAATCTTCACTGCCAATTTTTTAATCTTCATCAGATCCAACCATAGAGTCATTTGAACATACATTGTTGTTGCTAATAGCCCTAACAACCTCATCAGACACTCTCAGTCTCTTACTAGTAGCTTCACTTCTGCTACTAACTCTTCCACTAGAAGTAGCAGTGCTCACACACCTTGCAATGGTCTTGGTACCTTTATCTCCCCTAGCAGTAGCTATGGCACAAGCAGTAGCACTTCCACTTTCACTACTATTAGCACCAGTAGTAGCCCTACATACAGTAATTTTTCCCTTGCTCTGACCAGGACTAGCACCATATGGTTGTAGAGGCTTTTAACATTGTCCAACCGGTTCATCATCAAGTTCACCATCTCTATCATTAACCAGACTGCTAGGGAACCTGTTAACTATAAATTCATCGGTTGCAGACTTGCTGTGAACAATGTCAACCACACATATATTTATTATATCACAACTATGCAAACCAAACAACTCATACACTGATGGATCATCTGTTACCTCCCTTATCTCATTGTTTGGTAGTATACACTTCACTTTAAAAATTACATTGTGATCCATAGGCACATGTGTGATGAGTTCATTGTAGATGTCATACACCATGTCCAAGTAGCCAAATAAGTCTGGATCAACAATTTTAACTATAGTCTTCCCATTCCAATGGTATTCAATAGCACACTTAATATTCATTGCTAAAAAAAAAATCAAATGTGAAAACAGTGAAAATCAGTAACAATACTTAATACTCATCAATACAATATGTGGAATGGCCTTTCAAGATCACACGTTGCCAAATAAGTTATCTTTGTCATTGTAGAGGTTGGGAATGAAATTAGGAACTGACAACTAAGAAGAGAAACTAAATGCATTCCCAAAACAAGCTAAAGCATTAGAATGGTAAACTCTTCATCAAACATTTTAGATAATACACAAATCAAAGCATTTATACATCCAAAAAAGAAATTTCCAAATCAAAATCAAGGACCAATCATAGCAATGTATAATACAGAGAACCTAATCATAGGATTTTTCAAATATCACCTATTTTTCCATATATATTTCTCATAACAAAATCATCTGGTTAACTCATCAATCCAAACTTAACATAAATAACTGATCTTTTCTAACTCTTTTTTATTTTTTTTCCAAAAATTATCAATAGTTTCATAATCTACCCTCATATGTGAATAAAAACAACAATTGGGATAGATAGATATGATATGGATTCCTCTTATAGAGCCTCTCACTTCCAAAAGATTTTCAAAACTACCAACTAATATTGGATTTAAATCTGTCCATGTGAATCAGAAATATAGATTAGGCAAATTCAGAGAATTCAATTCAATGATTCAATAAGCTCCTTCATTTTTTAAATCATTTAACAACAACAATCGCCAAATGAAATCGAAATATACAAGAAAATGAGGTCAAAATCTTAACATATGGGCACATATCGCAAGATCATCACCCCAATCGTGGGATGATTCTCTGTGCTGTGAAATCTCATCATCATCTTAATTAATTCGAATTGAAAAATTAAAAATCTCCATCTCCAGTATTCCACATGATGTAAACCCTAGATTAACCAAGGAAGAAGAACCCTAAATGTCCAAAAACAAGAAGCCAAACCCTACATACTTGGGAGAGGCTCGTACACCGGAGGGGAGAGGTACGCACACTGGAGGGAAGAGGTTCGCACTTCGGAGGGAAAAGGTTCGCACGCCGGTCAGCTTTCTACCTGAGAATCGCACGCCAAAGGGCACGATCTAGTTGCAGGTTATTGTCTTCTTCTTCTTGGTCGACCCTATTTGAGTGAGTGAGGAGTGAGAGGGAGATGGGTTTAGAAAAAGATTTGAAAAGGAGGGCAATATTATCCTCTCACAATAGGTGGGGGTGTTTTGGGTATAATGTAAAAAAACTAATAGATTTTCATTCACTTAACATGGTTGGCTAACGGCAGGGACCGATTTGAAATTTTTTTAATTTTTAGGGGGTGGCTTTGACGTTTCAAAAAGTCCAACGGGTGGCATTGAATAAGGACCAAAGTTCAAGGGGTGGCAATGAAATTTTCTCTTTTTTTTTTATTATTATGGCTTCGTTTGGTTGCAAGGGGAATGCAAATTTTCTATGTAAAGTGGAATTTTTTTCCTAAAAAACATAAATTTAGATGTTTGATTGCAAGGGAAATATATTTTATATGTGAAAAAAATTTCACTTAACCATTAAAATTTTCCTTTTTATTTCCCCACCAAAATAGGAAAGAAAAAAAAAAACCTACTCTCACGATCTCTCCCACTCTCGTGACTCTCACCCCGCTCATGACTTTCAACGATCTCTCTCCCTCTCTCTCTCTCTCACGCGACTTAATTGGGTTTGTTTTGACTAAAAGACTTTGGGTTTGGGCCAGATGGAGCATTACTGACCTGTTGGGTTTGTTTTGATCAAAAGACTTTTGGAACGGGTCTTTCAATCGTTATCACTTATGATCTATTACTATTTTCTTTATGATCATCTTTTATATTATTTTAATATTTATTTATGTTGTATTCATTTGATATGTAGAATGAAATGGTTTATTTTGGTTAGTGATAGAATATAGTATCTGATGACATTTGGTTTGATTTGGCAGACCTTGAATGACCTGATTCACATAACCAATATAAATTTTGAGGAGCTGGTCTGGATTGAAAAGTACTCTCGCCCCCCCCCCACGCCACCCCACCCCACCTCTTCTGAGGAGTTTGGTAGGATTATTAGTTTTTTAAAATTTTATCTATTTTACATCAATTTTACATCCAACCAAACAACTATAGTAAATTAATTTCACTTCACATCTGTTGCAACCAAACGACTCAAAAGGGAAAAAAAATCACTTCACTTTACTTCACTTCCCTTCACTTCCCATTTCCCTTGCAACCAAATGCACCCTATGTAAATTCCAGCCCTTTAATAATCCAAAACCCACGCTGAAGCCCAAGCCCAAGCCAAAGCCAAAGATCCCATCACGTTTTTAACTCAAAACCTTTTCAAACCTATGACTTAAACCTGAAGGCAGAAATGTCTTTTAAAATTTAGTTTCTAAAACCCTAACTTCTCATTCTCTCTCTGCCGCCAAGTTTTTTTTTTTTTGGCTAACTTGTTTTTTTGTTTTGTCTTTTAGTTATTTTATTTTATTATATATATATATATGGTCACAAATGCACGTGTGACCAAATATTTAAAAATAAGACTCAACTTATTTTAAAGCACTTATATTTAAATATTGGTTCTATTGCTATTGCTCATGATGGGCGTAATAAACGAACCAGCTTACCATTAGTTGCAACTCTGAAAAAATGACGTTGTGAATTGCCAAAGAGATGATATTGTGTTCGCTATTGAAGAAATGAGAAAATAAATTTTGTTAGGTAGCTTTATTTTCAGGAATTGAAAAGGTTGAGGTTATGAAAGATTTTTGTCCACATGCCCAATATATTCATAATGTCTCGGTATGCCATTAATGACAGACTGTTACAAAAATCAGTAAACTTCAAATTTCTGAAATTAGAAACTACTTTCAGAGTAAGAAAAGAAAAATATAAACTTAGCAAAGAGTTTTCGTAGCTTCTTAAGCCAAGTATTTGAACAAAAAATAGAAATTAAGGCTACAGACTTAAAAAATATCAAAATTTGAAATTTCAAAAATAAAACAAATAAATTAATAGCCTGCTGGTTTTTAGAATCAGGTTAGCAAAATTAGAGAACATTAAAGGCTTCCTTTTCAAAGTAAAGTCAAAAGGAAGAACCATGGCTACAAAATAAGAAGTATAGCTCTATTACCAATACTAAAAACATGTTTCCTTTTGGTGGTAATGGAAATAAGGTTAATCATCCTACCAAAAAAAAAAAGAAATTTGGTTAATCATTAAGGTAGCAGTAGGACGCAACAGATTTTTTTCTCCCAAACTTATTAAGGTAGCAGGGATGTTTCCAAACTATTATCCAGAGATATATAATGAGTAGCAACTCATGATGTGATAAGATTTTGAGAGCATTAAACAAAAGAAACTACCATGGTTACAAAATAATAAGTATAGGAAACTATACTTAAAATAGTGTATGCAAAATAAGTAGTATCATTCCAAGAAGCCTATTCAGGAGTAAGTTAACTCTTTCATGCTTTACATCAAGCAAGCGGCTAGGTTCTTCACTTACTCAGATATATCGTTATATGAAAAAGAAAAAAGGTACAGCGTATGGAACTCATCTTTTATTTAATGGGGACAGGAATATTGAAGGCTTGGCCTTGATCTGCTACACACATACTAATCTTACTATAATTCCAGAGCATTGTAGCCAAAAATAAAAAATAAAAAATAGAATCAGGGAGCAAGTTTGTTATACCTTATGAAGGCGAACTTGAGTTCTGGAGCACAATAGTAAGAGAGTAGGTTGGTCATTCAGGGAATAGAAGTCAGAATAATGGCAAACCTTGCTTCTCCCAAAATATTATCATTCCAAAATCCAGAAAAGCAAGCTTTTCCTCTAGCATTGCCAGAAGATTACCTAGACCTTCAACCCTTGTTTCTCAATTGCTTCTGGCACACAACATCTACCCGCTCCATTGTCAATATTTTCATACTGGTATAATCCCAAAAGATGTTAAGGACAAGAACGACTTCCTTGCTAGCATATAACTTCTTGAACCTTCGTGCTCTGCCCCTCCTCTGTGAACCTATCACAATCAAGTTGAATACAAAGAGAGGTTCTCATATACACTAAACCTAGTGTTCACCAAAAGTTCTATGTCATCAAGATATGATGTAAATATATTTGAAAGGGGGAGAAGACCCTTTTTTTTTTTAATAAAAATTTTCATGAAATAAGTAAACTGTAAATTTGAAGTTGAAAATCAGAAGAGTATAACGTGAGAGAGGAAGGTGGATAAAAAGAAATGGGTAAAAAAAAAGAGTGGGAGGAGAGAAAGAGTTTTAGGAAAGAAAAAAAGAGAGAGTTTTACTACAAAAAGGAAAGAAAGAGTTTTTATTAAAAAAAGGAAAGGGGATAAAATCATGTGAGAGTGAGTGTGAGAGAAAGAGTTTTAGGAAAAAGAAGGAAAGAGAGAAGAGTTTTAGGAAGAGTTTTAGTATAAAAAGGAAAGTGGATGAAAATAATATATGGTATTAAAAAAATGGCAAAATCATGTGAAAGTAGGAGAATTGGAAAAATCGTGTGATAGTAGGAGAAAGAGAGAGAGAGATAAATCGTCTTTAAGTATTATAAAATATAATAATATATAGGGTACCAGCAATGTGAAAGATTTGCCACTTCGTTCTTTTATATGGGTGGGAGGAGAGAGAGTTTTAGTATGAAAAGGAAAGTGGATAAAATCATGTGAGTGTGAGAGAAAGAGTTTTAGGAAAAAGAAGGAAAGAGAGGAAGAGTTTTAGTAAAAAAAGGAAAGTGGATGAAATTAATATATGGTAAAAAAAATAAGAATAATAATAAAATAATAAATAATAATAATAAAAGAATGGAAAAATCATGTGAATTTAGGAGAATTGAAAAAATCGTATGATAGTACTTAGTAGGAGAGAGAGAGAGAGAGAGAGATAAATAGTCTTTAAGTATTATAAAATATAATAATAAAAAAGTTACCAACAATTTAAAATAATTAAAAAAGAATGAAAAGAAGAGATATTAAAGAAGAAAGGGCAAAATTATCAAGTGAAAGATTTGCCACTTCGTGCTTTTATATAATAATATGATATATAAATCCAGGGAAATGGTCAAGTCTTTTATCTGATATCAGAGACATTTTGGTGGTGGATTCGGTTTATTTTGTTTCAGAGATCTCTTTTCTTTTGTGTAATAGTTTATTTTAGTTTTCGTCGGAGTATAAGCCTTTGGACTTTTGGGAGGAGTGGCAGAAGAGATGTAAGACCAAGTTTGTGCCCAAATTAAGTTGGAAATACCCCTTCAAATGACTAGATCTAGAAGGTTACCCCTTGCTTAAGATATCTCAAACAATGAATCGTCTATCCCGCTCCATGTCGATGAGATCGGCAAGTGAGGCGAGCACAAATCTAATGTGCTCCATTATGATGAACAAATAACGAACATAGACAAAAGACTTCAAAATTGGGATATGCCAAAAATTTCTCAAAAAGAAGTTTACCAGAATAACTAGCAAACATATTTTGAAACCATCAAAACTGTTGAGCAAACCATAAATTTTATAAATGAAATTCAAGAAATTACCCTTTTTGATCCAAGGTCTTTACAAGACCATCTCAAAAATAACTTTAATTATGTCCATATCGGCCCCATACAGGTGGCCATTAAACTCCTTTACAAAGAAGGCCTTAACAACTCCATGTTATTGGCCCTTCGTGACCAAAGATTCTTAGACTTCAATGGTTCCCTTCTAGGAGCCATCAAAACCAATCTTTGTTATGGCCTTGTCCATTTTAATATTTATCCGAACATGTCCATAGCACTCACTGACCCAAACATTCTCCAATCTCTTAAAATTAACCTTAAAACCCATGGATACAGAATAATGCACGGATCAATTCCTATTGCAGTCATTCACCGTATCAAATATAAACCCATGAAGAATGTCAAACCCAGAGCCCTCAAACGATCTCCAAAAGGACAACCCTTTACCTTGAAACTGATTGTACTCAAGGACAAATCGTCTACCCTAGACTTGTTCAGTGGAAAGATATCTCTTTCCCTGAAGAATGGCAGTTACAAACTACTACTACACAACAACCTCAAATCTCAAACACAAACATCCAATCTATTTCCCAAACTGTAGATGGATTAGTTACCCTTAGGTTCAACCGACAAATTTTCCCTCCAGTTTATCAAAATTCCCGAAGGTCATGCTCTGAGGCTTCGACCTCTTCTAACCCTTTTCACTGGATTCCTCCTCTTAGGACTCCGCCCCCCATTTCAAATATTTTTGGAATACACTCTGGCCATAATATTGTCCACAGTACTTATGATATATCATCATCTGTACCTGACTCTACCCAGTATGGACAACAACAAACTAATCAAAACCAACCCCAATCTCCGACACCTTCTGAAGTAGCTCCACCAGAACGAGACCTAGGTGTCTACATGCTTCAAACTCATAATGATTATCAAATCGACAAACCTTTTCTTAGGACTGATTTTGAATCACCCAAAAAACAAAAAATGTGATTGGTTTTTTAAAACTTTTAATCTTGAACAACAAGCTCAAATTAGAACAAATTGGTATAACTTTATGACAAACCTTAAAACAAATGTTTTATTTTTTACTTACTTTGACATCTATGCCCAGGATAACAATATTAATTACCCCTGGCATAACCAAATCCTTACTCAAAGTGCTACACTTAAATCCTGGACCCTTAGCACCGGTCCAACTACCACTGTTATCCATCCCTCGGTGGAAAGCATAAAATATGTCTTTAAAAATACCGAATTAATTACTTCTCCACTCAAAGTTGCCGAACAAGATGACCCAAATAGAAAACAAATTGAACAATTAAACTTCACAAATTTAAGCCTTCAAACCATAGGTGATCAACTCTACTTTCGATTTTTGAATTTCAAATTGATTATATCAAAGGAGAATCCAATTTTGTCCCTGACTTTCTTACCCGTGAATTCCTACAGGGCCAAATTCAACAAATCAACCTCCTCAGAATGGCTCCCCCAAAGGAGTCCACCTCCTTAAACTCCCTTATCCGCTCCAAATCCAGCTACGACACCATTGCCACCCCCTCCAATCAAATTGTTACACTAAGCCAGTCCCAATTGGCCTCCGTAAACAAACCATACTCCCATACCGTGATCCTCTCCTCGGCCGTTGGTCCCCTACAAATAACAAACAAAGCAAGCTCCAGCCTTCAAACAACCTAGGCTAAACCCCTCCAAACAGCTCAAGAATCCAAACTTAAAAGTCAATATCATGAGAAACCTTTCAAAGAAGACCTCTTCATCATTGAAGAATCTCTTCAAAATTATATTAATTCACCCATCAATATAGCCCAAAGAATTTTCTTCCAAGGATGGCATTTTCATTCTCCCTCTACTGCAAAGACACAAGAGTTCTACGAGTATATCCTTGTAGACACCGACTCTATTAGACTCAAGCTAAATTTTGACAAAAATGACAAATCACTGGTTACTCACACCATTGTAACCATATGCAAAATCCTCAGCCTCCAAGATTGGAAAAACCATCCCCTTACTGCAAAAATTTTTTCAAACACTTATAACCCTCCTAGTTATACCTACTTTGATTACTAGGAAGCATGGTACAAAGTCTTCTGCTTCCAAAATAGAATTAATCGACATTCTTGGTTTTTCTGTTTTGATTACAAATTCAACAACCAAACACCTCTCTGGTTTCCTCGATGGTGGGATCAATATGGTCCCATGTTTGACATCCTCCCACCACAGATTCAAGATTCTTACCAAATATTTTGCAAGCACTCCACACCACATCCTCACCAACCTGACCTCCTCTAGTTTTTCCTCCATTGCCGCCTGGCATGGATCTTATTCTGAGAATATGAGATTTATGATTTCCAGACCCCTGACTGGGTTGCCCTAGTTCTTTGCCAGATTTTTAATGTCAAATGGTGGGACAACTGTGACGTCTCTAAATGCGAAAAGACAACACTTATTCAAAGTCTTACGGGCCTCAAACCAATTATGGCCCTTCCGGCCTCATCAAAATCCAGCATCAAAAGCGAGAAAGAAGCCATTCTTGCCCACCTTGCTGAGCTCGGTTTCGACTCAGAAGAAGACGAAGGCTTAAGTGATGGTGCGTACAGTCTTGGATCCATCAAAGGGTCCATGTTAGCCCACTGTCACAGCCAACAAATGGCCCAAAACCCCTACGAAGATGATGAACCCGAAGATGAACCCTCCAGCTCTAAGTAAATTCAAGACTATGACCTCGCAAAAATCACGCCGAGCCACCTCAAAATCAAAGTCTTCGACCAAATGATAATTTGGTCCTTAACATCTGCTAGGACGGATATAAACTAGCTGACCGGTAATATCAGAAACTCACCTAGTCAACTAACCACAGACGACCTCATTGAGGAAATGTGGTACTGCTACTGTCTCAGTTATAAGACAGTCAGGCCAATATCAGGCTCAATCAAATATGGTACAAACTTCTTGATCAAACCAATACGGAAAACAGTGTCTCAGACACATGAAATGCCGTGGTGCGATCTTTGAAGATTCCAAATCAAAAGTCATTGATCAAAGATTTCATTCCAAAGGCCAAGATTGAAAGTTCCAAATCAAAGGACGAAATTCCATTCCAAAGGATGGAAGGTAAGAACCTATTTCCCCATTTCCCTGTGAGATTGGTTTCATCCTTTGATTTAGAACCTTCAATCTTGGCCTTTGGAATGGAATCTTTTATCAATGACTTTTGATTTGGAATCTTCAAAGATCGCACAATGGCATTCCATGTGTTTGAGACACTGTTTTCCGTATTGGTTTGATCAAGGAGTTTGTACCATATTTGATTGAGCCTGGTATTGGCTTGACTATCTTATAACTGAGATAGTAGCAGTACCACCTTTCTCAATGAGGTCGTCCATGGTTAGCTGACTAAGTAAGTTTCTGACATCATCGATCAACTAGTTTATATCCGTCCTAGCAAACGTTAAGGACCAAATTATCATTTGGTCGAAGACTTTGATTTTGAGGTGGCCCAGTGGGATTTTCACGAGGTCACAGTCTTGAATTTGCTTGAGGATGATGCATTAGAGCTGGAGGGTTCATCTTCGGGTTCATCATCTTCATAGGGGTTTTGGGCCATTTGCTGGCTATGACAGTGGGCTAACATGGACCCTTTGATGGATCCAAGATTGTATGCACCATCACTTGAGCCTTCGTCTTCTTCTAAGTCAGAACCGAGCTCGGCAAGGAGGGCAAGAAGGGCTTCCTTCTCGCTTTTGATGCTGGATTTTGATGAGGCCGGGAAGGGCCAAAATTGGTTTGAGGCCCGTAAGACTCTGAATAAGTGTTGTCTTTTTGCATTTAGAGACGTCGCAGTTGTCCCACCATTTGACATTGAAAATCCAACAAAGAACTGGGGCAACCCAATCAGGGGTCTGAAAATCATAAATCTCATATTCCCAGAATAAGATCTATACCAGGTGACAATGGAGGAAAAATCGGAGGAGGTCAGGTTGGTGAGGATGTGGTGTGGAGTGCTTGCAAAATATTTGGTAAGAATCTTGAATTTATGGTGGGAGGATGTCAAAGATGGGACCATATTGATCCCACCATCGAGGAAACCAGAGAAGTGTTTGGTTATTGAATTTGTAATCAAAACAGAAAAACCAAGAATGCCGGTTAATTCTGTTTTGGAAGCAGAAGGCTTTGTACCATGCTTCCTGGCAATCAAAGTAGGTATAACCAGGAGGGTTATAAGTGTTTGAAAAAAAATTTACAGTAAGGGGATGGTTTTTCCAATCTTGGAGGCTGAGAATTTTGTATATGGTTACAGTGGTGTGAGTAACTAGGAATTTGTCATTTTTGTCAAAATTTAGTTTGAGTCTAATAGAGTCGATGTCTACAAGGATATACTCGTAGAACTCTTGTGTCTTTGCAGTAGATGGGGAATGAAAATGCCATCCTTGGAAGAAAATTCTTTGGGCTATATTGATGGGTGAATCAATATAATTTTGAAGAGATTCTTCAATGATGAAGAGGTCTTCTTTGAAGGGTTTCTCATGATATTGACTTTTAAGTTTGGATCCCTGGGCTGTTTGGAGGGGTTTAGCCTGGGTTGTTTGAAGGCTGGAGCTTGCTTTGTTTGTGGTTTATAGGAGACCAGCGGCCGAGGAGAGGATCACGGCATGGGAGTATGGTTTGTTTGTGAGGCCAATTAGGACTGGCTTCGTGTAACAATTTGGTTGGAGGGGGTGGCAATGGTGCCGTAGCTGGATTTGGAGCGGATAAGGGAGTTTGAGGAGGTGGACTCCTTTAGGGGGAGCCATTCTGAGGAGGTTGATTTGTGGAATTTGGCCCTGTAAGAATTCATGGGTAAGAAAGTCAGGAACAGAATTGGATTCTCCTTTAATATAATCAATTTGAAATTCAAAAATCGAAAGTAGAGCTTGCCATCGGGCAAAAATTTGTTTGGATACAAGGTTTGAAACATCATTCTATAAAACAAATTTAGCTGCATTGCAATCAACATGAACTAAAAATGGTTTATTTAATAATGCATTTTGAAATTTTTGTATGCAAAGGATAATAGATGAAATTTCTTTTTTAATGGTACTGTAATTCTTTTGAGTAGAATTCCAGATACCGAAAGTAAATTGGACTACCTGTTCTTTATTATCTTTTGGGAGTTTCTGTTTGAGAATTCCTCCATATCCAATATCTGAAGCATCAATTTCAACTATTTTAAAAGCCTCAAAGTTAGGAATAAAAAGGCAGGGAATTTCTTTAACCAGTTTTTTTATTGCCTGGACGGCAGTAGTTTGGGCTAATGACCAAGGGGTCGGATTCTTTTTTAGCCGAAGATATAAGGGTTCGGAAAACTTACTAATTTGGGGAAGGAAGTCACGAACATAATTTAGGCTTCCTAAATTTTTTTGTAATTGGGTCTTGTCAAGTATTTGGTCAAGGAATTTCTCACCAAAAGAAATGGCACGATCGATAGGAGTTAAGGTTCATTTTTCAATCAGGTAGCCAAGAAAACAGACTTTGGTTAGGAAAAACACCATTTTTCTTTTGGAAAGGACAAGGCCATTTGATTTAATGATTTGGTAAAAAGTCCTCAAATGTTTGAAATGTTGTTCTACTGAATTAGAGAAGACGAGAACATCATCAATATAGACAATTGTGAATTGTCCATAAGAATTGAAGATGTCATTCATAATTTTCTGAAATTCATTAGAAGCATTTTTGAGACCGAATGGCATAACATTCCATTCATAGAGGCCAAAGGGAGTTGTGAAGGAAGTTTTGTATCGGTCTTTTTCATGAATATGGATTTGCCATAAACCAGATTTCATATCAAATTTTAAGAATATTTTTGCTCGATAAATATGTTGTAAAAGTTTATTTTGGTTGGGGATAGGATATTGAACCCATTGAAGGGCATCATTAAGGGGTTTGTAATTGACAACCAACCTGGGAGTACCGCGTTCAATTTCGACAGCTTTGTTAACATAAAAGGCTGTACAACTCTAGGGAGAAGTACTAGGCCTAATAAGTTTTTTAGTCAGGAGGTCATTAATTTCAATTTTGCATGTTTTTAAAAGAGTTTGGTTGATTTGAGCAAATCGGGCTTTGGTAGGGATTTGAAGATCGAAAATGCTGGAAGCATAAGGAAGGGATACCATATATTGTTTGCAATGCCAGAAGGCATCAGGGACGTCGGAGCAAAGGTCAAGTTCAAACTTAGCCCGAATTTGATCAATTTGGTGAGTGGTTTTAGGATTTTTAAGTTGTTCAGCGATTCTCTGATGGAGAAGCTCTGCTTTAAGGAAATTTAATTGCTTGGTTTTGTTAATATTTTGGTTAGCGGAAGGTTGCGCCTGTAAGAAATGGAAGACAATTTTTTGACCTTGAAATTTTTTTTCAATACCATCTTGGTTTATTTTAAAAGGTTTGATTTTTTTCTAAGAAAGGTTGGCCAAGAATTATGGTTTGGTCAAGATCTTTTGCTAGGATAAAGTTTGGGGAAGGAAAAGGCCTTTATTGCAGATGTGGGTATTTGAAAGTTTATATTGGGCATTCAGCCCGGACCCATTAGCAGTATTAAGACGTTGGGTCGTCCTTTCATAGAACTGGGTTGGAATGGCACCTTCGTTGATGCAATTGAGCTGGGCTCCAGAATCAACAAGGGCAATGGCAGAGAATTTGTATGAAGCATTAATAACCAAAGTTATGTGGATGTACCAATTTCGACAAGTAATGGTAGCCACAAAACCAGGGGGTTCAGTATTAGGAGAGGTTTCAGGATTGGATGATCCTTGGGCGGAAAAAGGATTTGTGAAAGGTTCATTTGGAGTAGGTTCGATATTTGATGTAGAAGTTTGTCAGTTTTGTTGCCGATTAAGCAAAGATAATTGCTATTTGATATTTTTAATTTCATACTGCAGGGATGCAGTAGTAGTTTCAAGAGTTTTAATGCGACTGGAATGGTTGAAAGTAGATGATTTTGGAAGTTTTTCAAACTTTTGCAGTATTTTTTGTAAATTATAAGGTTGGGGAGTGTTTTGTGTAGAAATATTTTGTTTAAGATGTTCAAGACAAGCCTTTTTTTGTTCTGGATCTGTCAAATTATCAGTAAAATCGAGCTACTAATTTGGGGGGATGCATGAAGCATCTGGATGGATTTGATAGCACAATCTTCGCAGCTTAATCCAATAATGCAAGAGTTACAAGCACAAGCTTGAAAATTTTCATTATCAGTTGTACTGGAAGTAGGGTGCTCATAAGCTTGGATTTGATTTAGGTCGTAAGTTTCTTTTTCGGAGGACGAAGAAGAAGTTTCTTGAAATAAAGCAAGGATTTGGGTTTTATCTTGTTCAAATATTTGTAAAGAATTAATTCTTTTGGAAACTCGGCAATATTTGGCAATGTGGCCAGGTTTACCACACTTAAAGCATCCTTGAGGATCAAGGTTTTGTTTAAAATCCTTCTGATTTTTAGGTGCCTTGAAAGGCTTTTTATATTTATTATATTTTGGTTTTGAAGAAGGTTTTTGGTAAAATTCAGGAGTTGTGAAAGGTTTGCGGGAAACATATTTCTTTGATTTGGAAAAATCCTTGTAATATTTGTGAGAAGATTTATGTTTATGTTTCTTAGGAGGTCTAAGGGGGCCAAAACCAAACTGTTCACAGAAACCTCCTAATTCTCATTTATAAAATTTGTTTTCTTTATTAATTTGTTTTCTTAACCTAATATCAATACAAAGGGTTAAACCTTCTTCATGAATTAATTTAATTATTTGGTCGTAAGTCATTTGGTCATGTGGGATAATCCTATCATTTTCTTTGCGAAGTCTTTGTTTGATTTTTTCAGAAAAAGGGTTGGAAGACCTGTAAGAAACTTGTCTTTCCAACAGAGAAGATTAGCATCATGTCTAGTAAGGACTTTGGTTAGGAAGGTGTCTTTGTACCATTTGAAATCATTTAATTTCTTGCACTTAAGGTTTGATAGTTGTTCGGCGATTCTGTATTTGAGACGAGAGGGGTCACCTAAGAAGTAATTGGCAATGGTGAAAATTAAAGTATTAACAACATCTTCTATAGGTTCACCTATATCGTTGAGAAGGGGAATTCCTTCTGGAGAAACTTGGATTGCAGTTAAGATTTCGGTTTTTTGGGTGTCAAACAGGACATAATCCCACCAACCTTTGAGTTGGCCGGTAAAACCGAAAACGAGTAAGGTTGCAACAGCACTGTCATCAGTATTCTTGATGCGATGTGCATTACTAACCATAGTCATTTCTTGTAATTTATTCATGAGATTATGTTTGGACAAACCATCTATGTTCCATTTATAGATGATACCACTTTGGTAGGAAGCCTGAGGAGCAGTTCCTCTAGCTTCAATCTAGAGGTCAGGGAAGACTGGGTGTTGTGTTGAACTTTGGCCAATCTAATTGATCTGTGGAAGGTCAATATCTTCAGAACTTGAGGAAGAGTCGGACGAGTATCCCTTAATGATGCGGACACCACGATTAGCTGATTCAGCAGTTGGTTGGCTTTGTATTGGTGTTTGAGGGGCTTCTAAAGAAGTGATATGATGATTTATTTGGTCAAGTAAATAAGATTTATTGAGCTCTTTTTGTTGTTTTCGTGGGATGTTGTATGGTTTGAAAAGGGGGGTATCTAGGGGGGTAATGGCCTTCGTAGTGGATGAAGAAGCCACAGGTTTTGGTTGGACAAGGTTCTTGACTTGGGAGAGTTGATCACCTATGGTTTGAAGGCTTAAATTTGTGAAGTTTATTTGTTCAATTTGTTTTCTACTTGGGTCATCTTGTTCGGCAACTTTAAGTGGAGAAGTAATTAATTCGGTATTTTTAAAGGCAAATTTGATGCTTTCTACCGAGGGATGGATAGCAGTGGTAGTTGGACCGGTGATAAGGGTCCAGGATTTATGTGTAGCACTTTGAGTAAGGATTTGGTTATGCCAAGGGTAATCAATATTGTTATACTGGGCATAGATGTCAAAGTAAGTAAAAAAGAAAACATTTGTTTTAAGGTTTGTCATAAAGTTATACCAATTTGTTATAATTTGAGCTTGTTGTTCAAGATTAAAATTTTTAAAAAACCAATCACGTTTTTGTTTGTTTTTGGGTGATTCAAAATCAGTCCTAAGAAAAGGTTTGTCGATTTGACAATCATTATGAGTTTGAAGCATGTAGACACCTGGGTCTCGTTCTGGTGGAGCTACTTCAGAAGGTGTCGGAGACTGGGGTTGGTTTTGATTAGTTTGTTGTTGTCCAGACTGGGTAGAGTTACGTACAGATGATGATATATCATAAGCATAGTTATTAAATTCGCTGAATTATTCGCGAATAATTAGTGCGAACAGAATTTTTCCGAATTAAACGAAAAATTCTGACCGAATCCTAATTATAAATAAAATTCGGTAAAAATCATGATTTTTTTCTAATTGGATTTAAAAACGTGAATTTATCGGGTTGAACTGTTTTAAACCAAATTATTCGGTTCAAACACACTTTATTAAAAAAAAAGTCGAATAACAAAGCCCATAAGCCAAAACCGAGGGTTTATTATTCTCGTCTTCTTCGTTCTGCTTCTCCCAAAACCCACTTCTTCGTTCTGCTTCTCCGGTTCTCCCACAGATCTTCGCCACTCATAACTTCATCGTGAGTTCGTGACTCGTGACTCGTGAGGTCAGGGACTCAGGGGTGCGGCGGTAGACAGGTGCCGAACTGCCAACAAATCTTCACTCCTCTGACTAATCTGACTCTTCTCAATCTCTCTTACAATCACTTCTCTGAAAGTAAAATCTCAGATTCTCAGTTCTTTGCAAAGTTCAATTTCTCAAGCTTTCTTCACTCGGGTTTGCTTCCGGACCATAAGGGATTCAGAATCAAGGCTATGATCTTTCTCATCGGTTTCCCAATCTTTATTATTCTGTTAGTTGGTTGTTGGGGTTGGCTCTGCTTCTGCTGATCGGATATCTTACCATCAGTCTTCCGGCAACGGCACAAATTCACGTCGTCAACGCTGAAAGCAGCAACAGAAGGGTTCTCAGAGAGAAACTTGGTGCGGCGGGTGCCGATTGTTTATGCTAGCTTCTCCCCCAAATTTCCACCGCTCTGTTTCAGAGGTTGGTTTCTTCAGAGGTTGATACCAAAGGTTGGTTTCAGAGGTTGATACTCCAGTAGTCGTGAGTCGTGACTCATGAATCGTGACTCCGGTCACTTAGAGTTGAGTCTCTTGACTCTTCTCTGCTAGTTGCAGCCTTGCAGGTATGTGTTCTTCAATTTTAAAGATCTATAATTTCTTACTGTGTTAAAGATCTAATGATTTTTTGGTTTCTTCTATTAAAAAGATGGCAGTATACAAGATATATGTTGTAACTAACCAAGCCTGTTTGTATAGTTATCCCAGCTTTTCTTTTGTTGTTTTTGTATTCACTGTACAGTCTTGGGGTTTGATATGACGTGGTTTGGCAGAAATAAACCTGAAAATTAATGTGTAGTGTTAGATATATTGAGCTGCTTAAATGTTGAGAGGAGACATTATCATCCTATGTGTGTATTATGGAAAATCCATAGTTGTCTTGTATGCATGTCAAACCATGGTGTTTCATGAACCATCTGCATTCATGGATGACAAGTTGATATGTGAGATTAATTTACTGTTGTTTGCACCTGTTGCACTTCTCTCTATTTGCATTCTTGTGCTTTCCCTTTGCCAGTACAAACTAGGTGAATCTAGTAATATCTCCATGCCATTGTACAAAAAATAGGGGCAGATTGAATGTGGCATAGGGGCTGGGTCTACTATTTTGACAGCTTTGGGTTGGAAAAATTAAAGGAAAGAATGCAATTTTAAGTGAAGGGTTGTTTGATGCTTATTTTTCTCTGTTGATTGTATTGTACCTTTGGTCATGCATTGTAAAAGGCTATGCATGTTAGTGGGACTTGAAAACTTGATTCTTTAATTATCCAGAGGCTATTTGCTTATGTAATGTAATTATTAATATGATATATTTGTTTGTGTATATGAAATGATTTATGTTGTTTTTTTTTTTTTTTTTTTTTTTGTGTTTCAACTTTTAACAAATAGGAAAAATGGGAAGACAAAAAGAAAAGTTTTGGCAACATGCTAAGCAACTTGATAGTTCACATTTCAAATGCAAATTTTGTGAAAAACAAGTTTATGGAGGGGTCACTCAACTCAAGTATCATTTAGCTAAGGTTAGTGGTCATGATGTTGCCTCTTGTGAGAAAGTATCAGATGATGTCCAAGCAGAAGCTCTTCTTGCTATTAATTCTGAATCAAGTAGCAAAAAGCGGAAGAGTTGTACCAGTGGTGAGAGTATAGTTGGTTTTTCTCCTTTGACTCCTTTAACTATAACTAGTCAAAGGCAGTCCACAATGGAGGAAATGATCCCTAAGATGGACAAATCAACTTGGGAGAAATCTCTTCATGACTATTTTATTAAAAATAACATTTCTTTCATTGTTGTTCAATCGGATGCTTTCATTAATTTTGTGAAATGCACAGCCCGTTATGGTCCTAGTGTTCCTATTCCAAGTTATGGAACCCTTCGTGGAAGAATAATTCCTGAAGCAAGAAATGACCTTGAAAAATATGCTGAAGAAGTAAAATTTTCTTGAAAGCAAACTGGTTGCACATTCATGTCTGATTCATGGACTGACTTGAAGAAGCGGTCTTTTCTTAATGTGATTGCTTATTCCCCGGGTGGTGCTCTCTTTTTGAAGTCAGAGGAGTGTTCTCATGCTAGATTGACTGCTTCTTATATATTTGATATTCTTGATAGAGAGATCCAAAGTATTGGCCCAAATTTAGTGGTTCAGCTAATTTCAAACAATGCAACCAATTATTCAAGTGCACTTGATATGCTTACTAGAAAGTATCGTTGGTTGTTTAAGACTCGATGTGCAACCCATGGTATCAATCTAATGTTGAAGGATATCTATGAAAATGTTTTTTGGGTTCAAGAAATTTTTGATGAGGCGAAAAGAATTATTGACTACTTGTACAAGTCAATAATTGTCTTACAGTTGATGAGGAGTTTCACAAACAAGGATCTAAAATATCCTTGCAAAACTAGATTTGCTTCAAACTTTTTAATGCTTCAGTCAATTGTTGAAGTGGAAGAGAAGCTTAGACTCCTAGTTGCATCAGCTGAGTGGAGGAGTCTAAGAAATTCGAGATCTTTAGAAGCAAATCGAGTAGTGGACACTATTCAAAGGGAGTCGTTTTGAAATGATTCAAAAGAGATTTTGAGATTTATGGAACCAATCATTCGAGTTCTCTGTTTGGTTAATGGTGATGGGACTACATCAGGATATTTGTATGAAGCAATAGAAAGAGCAAGAGAGGTATTGGAGAAGCTTTATGAGGAAGACCACCGGTATGACCAAATTTTGAAAATCTTTGATAATAGAAAAGATGAAAATATTTTGGGTATCATTCACTATGCAGCTGCTATTTTCAACCCCATTTATTTTTTTAGTGAAAGATTCAAAAAGATTCCTCAAATGAAAGATGCAACAGATTTCATTGGTGAGATAGTGGTTCCACAATATGAGAGGAGAGAATATTATGGATAGCTGGCAGTATACCACATGAAGTCTATCACTCTTTTTACTCCCAGTGTCAAGATGATGATGGAAACTAGTCATCCTCGTAAGTGTAATAATTTTTAGTTTATTGTTTCTTATGTAAAAATTACTTGTCTTTTAAAATTGTTTATTTATATATATATATATATATATATTGCCAATGACAGGGGTTTGGTGGCATATACAAGGTGATGCTATTTCTATCTTACAGAAGTATGCCATTCGAATATTGAGCCAACCATGTAGTTCTTCGGCTTGTGAGAGAAATTGGAGTGCTTGGGATGCAACACAAACCAAAAAGAGGAATAGATTGTCAGCAACGATGTTAGATGATTTAGTCTATGTGAGAATGAATACGTTGATGATGGAAAAAAGTGGTGAACTTGAACAGAAAAACATGTTACCCATTAATCTTGACAATATTAGTGTCAATGATTTTGATCAACGCATTGAGGACGTTGATAAAGAGCTAGAGAGATTGTTGGATAATGTGGATGATAGCATTGCTGAAGACTTGCTATTTGGTGCAAGTGCTAGTTTTACTGAGAGCGAGACTCAACCCCCAGATAGTATATAATGATTTAGTTGAGTACTTAAGTTATGGTGATGTAATAACTATTGTTATGCTTTTGTAGATGTTTTGCTTTATTTAGAATAGTTTTTCCTTTTAAGCATGAATATGGAATTATGTGAGTCATGGACTTATGGATTGAATGAAGTGATTTTGAACTTTTATGTTCCTACAGGATAATTGGTAGAAGCATTAAAACATGCATTAGGAATTGAATTACTGTAACCATTGCTTTCATCACTCAATGACAACGTTTTTCTAGTTTTTTTACTGTATTGTATATTTGAACTACAATAATTTTCTCTTTTTAGGTGTACATATCTAGTTAATTACTTAATAAATAAAATAGATACAATAAATTATAAAAATAACATCCAAATTTTTTGCCCGACTTTTATTTTTGTACTCGAATAATTCCCGAATCCGAATCCGAATCCGATTTTTATTTTGTCCGCTTTTTTGACCGATTTTTTTATCGAACCCTTAAATTAACCAATCGAATTATTCTGAATAATTCTTCGGCCGAATAATTCCTGAATCCGAATTTGCTAACTATGATCATAAGTACCGTGGACAATATTATGGCCGGAGTGTATTCCAGAAAGATTTGAAATGGGGGGCGGAGTCCTAAGAGGAGGAATCCAGTGAAAAGGGTCAGAAGAGGTCGAAGCCTCAGAGCACGACCTTCGGGAATTTTGATAAACTAGAGGGGAAATTTGTGATTGAACCTAGAGGTAACTAATCCATCTACAGTTTGGGAAATAGACTGGATGTTTGTGTTTGAGATTTGAGGTTGTTGTGTAGTAGTTTGCAACTTCCATTCTTCATGGAAAGAGATATCTTTCCCCCAAACAAGTCTAGGGTAGATGATTTGTCCTTGAGTACAATCAGTTTCAAGGTAAAGGGTTTGTCTTTTTGGAGATCGTTTGAGGGCTCTGGGTTTGACAGTCTTCATGGGTTTATATTTGATACGGTGAATGACTGCAATAGGAATTGATCCGTGCATCATTCTGTATCCGTGGGTTTTAAGGTTAATTTTAAGAGATTGGAGAATGTTTGGGTCAGTGAGTGCTATGGACATGTCCGGATAAACATTAAAATGGACAGGGCCATAACAAAGACTGGTTTCGATGGCTCCTAGAAGGGAGCCATCGAAGTCTAAGAATCTTTGGTCACGAAGGGCTAATAACAGAGGTGTTAAGGCCTTCTCTGTGAAGGGGTTTAATGGCCACCTGTATGAGGCCGATATGGACATAATTAAAGTTATTTTTTAGATGGTCTTGTAAAGACCTTGGATCAAAAAGGGTAATTTCTTGAGTTTCATTTGTAAAATTTATGGTTTGCTCAACAGTTTTGATGGTTTCAAAATATGTTTGCCAGTCATTCTGGTAAACTTCTTTTTGAGAAATTTTTGGCATGTTCCAATTTTGAAGTCTTTTGTTTATGTTCGTTATTTGTTCATCATAATAGAACACATTAGAACTTGTGCTCATCTCACTTGCTGATCTCATCGACATGGAGCGAGATAGACGATTCATTGTTTGAGATATCTTAAGCAAGGGGTAACCTTCTAGATCTAGTCATTTGAAGGGGTATTTCCAACTTAATTTGGGCACAAACGTGGTCTTATACTCTCTTCTGCCACTCCTCCCAAAAGTCCAAAGGCTTATACTCTGATAAAAACTAAAATAAACGATTACACAAAAGAAAAGAGATCTCTAAAACAAAATAAACCATTTCCCTGGATTTTGGTATATATATATATATATATATACATATATACTCTTCTTCTCAAAACAAAACAAGAAGGTGAAAAGATGGGTTTCTGTTACAGAAACCACTATCGCAAGTTACAGTCGATCTCTTTACCATACAGAGGACTTCAGTCTGTTTTTCTTTTTTTTTTTTTAATAACTTTGAACCCTTTCAGTTTTTAGCAAGGATTTAAATCACATACAGGGTACCATATCAGTCACTTCTCATACCAATATCAGTATGGATCAGCCATATCAGACCGATTCAAGATCAAAAACCACTTTCATGTTTTATCCCAAAAAAATAAACATATGCAACAGGTTTAAGAATATTCCATGGCTTCAACCAATGTCCATCGCAACCATTATTTTAAGTTGAATAGGCCAGTGATTTAGATAAATTTAAAAAAAAAGGTTTGCAACCTATTATCTCCATGAACCGCTCTGAACCATTGAAAGAAAACATATACGCAACATATGCATGGAGATCAGATAGACATACACTACAATTACTACATAGACAAGAACGGTGTACCTAAAGCCATGGATATAGCAAAATAATCATTTGTTGCAACACGAACGCCGTTGTTAGTCTGGTCTACCCTTTTTCCTTTCTCACTTTAGGGTTTTTCATAGTCATTCACTTAATGGGGCAGTGATAATTATTTATAGGGGTGAGGGTAGGGACCAACCCTGCAATGAAATTAGGATTTCCTTCCCATTAAGGAAACAATATCTTAAGTCCACACATAGTAATATATATTTCATACCATTAAGGTGTGCTAATAGAATCCAATATCTCCACAGAGATCACTTACCGGATCCTTTCTGTTTACACTATCTATAGTCAACACCACAAAACCGGTTTTGGAAACAAATCTTGGACTATGCTAGCCCACCTAATTGGAAAACTTACACCCTATACTCATTATGCCCAGCATTGAATGGACTGAATATTCACTTTATCAATTACAAATAAAGCCATTGGATCCGCCTAGAACAGGTGTCGCGTAAAACATATTATATGTGTTTTATTCGCGTATAATACAAGTACCTATAAAATACGTGTATAATATAAATTTTTTAGATTGATACGTCAAATTATGACTTTTTTATTGAAATGTTTGGTTATGGTAAAAATACACGTATTATACGCGAATTTACTAACTATGGTCTTTACTAGAGGAGGATGCTGGCAGTTTCTTGGGAGCAATTTAATTTCTGAAAAATGGGACAGAATTTAGATATTTACCCTATAGCATGAAGGTATCTAAATAAAAAAACTCCCAAAGGAATAGAGATCCAAAACAAGCTACCATTACATTAAAAAAACCGATGCTGACAAAATTATAAATTAATACCATAAGAAAAATGAACTGGGAGATTGATATTCAACAGGTTAGCTTCCCTTCAATCTCTACTCCCGAGTGTATAGCACTAATTTGAATCAATCGAAAAAATATTGACATAAGTATAAGCTCAGGAAAAAAGTTTTGGAAAGCACTTGATGGGGTCAAGGAGTTTCTTATAGTTGAATGTACATGCTTGGCACCATATTGAAGAACTACCTAAGAAGTAGAAGCACTAATATGGGAAAACCATAGATCAGTTCCAACAAAATCCAGAAGTAAATTTGTAGTTTCTCTTTCAATCAATTCCAAACACCTTTGTTTCTTATCTTAAAGCTATAGAAGTTATTGGACAAGCTTGGGAAAATTTCATCAAATTATAAGTTTCCAATAGCGAAGCAAGGGGTAAAACTACGTACACTTTGTCCCTCCCAGACCCTGTAGTAGAGGGAGCCTCGTGCACTGGATTGCCTTTTTTTTTATATAAATTTCCAACAACCCCAACTAACTGAACAAGAAGAAAAAACAGGGTTTCTACTTCTAAATCACAAGTATTGCATATTAAAGGTGACTCCAGCCACTACATTTCATATAAATTCAATCATATTTCATATTGTTTTAGCACCTAATTGTGGTATAAAATCTCCCAAAGATGGAAGAAAAGACAACTGCGAAAAGGAAAAAATATTTAAGAAAATAATACACGTCATAAAGGGAAAACATAGGGGTATTAAAGATTTAACCCAAAATAATACTAATATGATGGAAATCAGAGAAGGAATTAGAAATATTGCCATGAGATCGAAGAGAACCTGAGAATCTTTCAAAGGAAAGATGAGAAGAGAGGTGAGAGTTTGAAATCTTGAAGCAACGTGAGGAGATGATCGCCGGCCAACGACCTAGAATGTTATTGCGGCATTCTTCACGGTATTCCAGTCACTTGAAGGAACCTGTATCTCCATCTAGAACAAGAAAGAGGTTGGATTGGTTCAGGTTGGAGACGAGATGTTAGGTGGATGATGGGTTGCTCAATTACGTTTTAACCCTTTTTTGAAAATTCTTGTTAAAGTTCTTTGTTTTCTGTCTTTTCTATTATTTCATGGAGTGAATGTGATTTCACTCAATTATCCTCATAATATCTTTAATTGTAGTTTTTAAAGTGTAGTTGGTGTCTTATTATGTTTGAATCAATAATAGACCCTTGTTATGTTAATAATTTCCTCTTTCAAAATAGGAGCAAGACCCTTGTTATGTTAATAATTTCCTTTTTCAAAATAGGAGCAACCAAAGAAGAATGAAAGGAAGCACCACCCAACTTATTTAAAGCAAAGAGCACCTCATTAAAATCCGCAATAAGTAGAAAGGGTGTAGTCAATGCCGAGACAAATTGGTTTAGATTATGCCAACATGTCATCCCAGAGGTGCTATGGGTATACATAGATGCATATGAGCCGCTATTTCTCCCAAATATGGTCCTAAATATGCCCCACCGATGAACTAAGGTATAATATCAACATTATCAATATGGATAGAATAAATTACATTGACCTCTCCTGGAGTGACCCTTTCCTGACAACCTCAAGCTGGAAAAGTATTACAACCATTCACTTTTAGACTAATTGACAACTTCAAATATAAAAAGATCATTTTAACCTTAACCATATCCTTCTTACCAAAAAAAAAGAAAAACACCTTACCCTTATCCTTATTTTCAAACCACAAACTCCACAAATGATGGTTGGCTTAAACATGGCCAAGGGAAAACTGGATACCTCTTATTCCAAACCCACCCTAGTCTTCTATAATAGAGTCCTCAGTCCCATCTCCTTCCCTGCAACCCCGCCCCGCCCTCTCCTCTGCCTCACCCCTGATCTCTCCCTCTCGCCTCCACCCCTACAGCCCTGACACACGTTCTTTCTTTTTATAGAAGGTATTTGAGTGTGGAGTGGGCGGGGGTTTAATCAGAAAATCTCAGAATCTGCTACCCATTGCGAAGCTTTTCTATTTCTTCCTAACCCTTTCCATCCCTGCCTCTTCGTCTCATCCCCCACTACTCGGTGTTTCAATTTTTACCTCATCTTCCCTGTTTTGTTTCTCTTCCCATATTCTAATACATTGAGGAGAAGGGCCCAGCAATGACCCTCTAGGGGTTTTGGTAAACAACTAATGCTTTGGATAATCAAGTTAGATCAAATTATCCCACGCTTCTGTTTTGACATTTCTTTGGGTTCCATATATCCATGCCTGTATTAACCAAGAATTTGAACAAAGGTAAAATCAGTAATAACAAAGGGGACAGAGGGAGCCCCAATAGAAATCCAAAGAGTAGGGATTGAAATTTGATGAGATCTAATGCAAAATGTTGGATTGAACATCATCAATCAGGCTCAATTAATCAAAACTCACTTTCAATTTCATGGCTTTATCATTGGATTAATTAAAAGAGAAAATAAAACAACCATCACCCTAACTAACCCCATCATTATCGTCATTTACAGAAGCCCACATCACTCCCTGATCACTTCACAACCCTCTCACACCAAGACCAGGAGAGAGAAAAAGAGGGGGGGGGAGAAAGGAGGGAGACGGAATAGGGAACAATAGAGAAAGGAGAGTTTAGAGACACAAAAGGGGTAGTAAAATAGACAAGAACAGTATTTTGCAGGGGGGTTTGGAAAGGCTTTCAGTGAGCAATAGATATAGAGGATCTACTGTAAAGTATCCCATTGAAACAATGGTAAAGGACCGTAAGGTCAGTAAAATCTTAAAGAAACAATGCTAACAATACATCCTTTCATGTCTACCTGTCCCCATCCTTGGTGAGGATTCCTCACTGTTAGTTCTCGAGCCCTAGGATTTAAACTGATCTTCAGTCCAATCCCAATCGGATCCCAAGTTGACTCAGCAGTGTTGCCTGATCTAATCCAGATAATTGAACCATTGTAAGTCTGATCAGTTAAAATAAGAAAATTTCAGAAATTTTATTTGTAGGTTCATTAACAGACTTGATTGATGACTCAGACTTCAGTATTCTCTCTCTTTTTCTTTTTTTGGGTTTTTTTTTTTTTGGGGGGGGGGGGGTGGGGATTGTACTAAAACTTCAACACTTAACGTTTGCCCTCGATGACAGCTCCCTTCCTTTCTACACTTGGCCATACCTCATGAAAAGCTTACATGCATTTCTTCCCCCACCGTGGCAAATATTTCATCCACCCTGCAAGTTTAAGTAGAAACATATCTAAGAGAATTTTGATACAAATCACAATGGTCATGTTTGCACAGTTATGTAATTAGAATCCGAAGTATGTTAAGAGTCACAGATACAGAAGGTTTTTCTTTCTCTTAGCTTACCTGTACATATCTATGTTCACCTCTGCAAGCCACGCTGTTATGTAGACCTGCAACTCAAATGATTCAGCGTGTCAACTGATGGCAACAGAAAGGGACCAGGAAGGGGGAGAGGGAGAGGAGCGGTGGAAGTTTTCTAGGCCTAATATAGACCTTTTAGTGAGGTGGAATCCCCAATTTCAGCTATGTGGAGGATCGACACAGCCATCTTCAAAAAATCTAAAAGGGGGACTTCAGGTTGGCCACATGTATAATTTCCTCTGACCATATCAGCTGTAATGCCCCTCACATTAATTCTGACTGGCCACATTGAATTTCAACATACACTTAATTTTTCTCTGTGCATAATATCACCCAAAGTTACAAAACATTTCATTTAAAAGTTCCAAGAAAGTGGGCTTCCTTGAGCTACAGGGTAGCATGAGCAAAAAAATTTCTTTTGGCTTAAAACTAGATGCCATGTAGAAACTTTCCTGGAAGCCCGGATCACTTTTTGCTCAGACCTGGCACACCTGTCTCAAAAATATATTGCAGATTAATATTTAAGAGACAGACCCACAAAAGGATACATCGCAACACTTCCAAAAGTTAAAATCTGGCATCAGAGCATGTATTTTCTTCAAGAATTTTCTTGGTAATCTTAACATTAGGATTTGTTGGGAATTGGGTCTCAAAGCCCAAAAAAAAAGATGAGTTTTACTGATCTGTAGGTGTTTCACATGTGCAGAAGTGCTATTTATGGACAGTAGTCGATTCTGTAATGTAGAGTCCCCTAGATTTTTCTGATGTGTAGGTGTTTCACATGTATAAAAGTGCTATTTATGGACAGTAGTTAATTCTATAATGTAGATTTTTTTTCCCCTCCTTTTCAGCTTTGGTGCGGCCTTCTTCCAACACTCCCCTCTCCCCCACAAAAAAAAATAAAAAAAGAAAAAAAGAAAGAAAGGTATTAGTTATCTAAGACGAGACAACCATTACCTGTAAAATCTCCTCTCTTGGCTGTTGATTAGATCTTACAGTTCTTGGATCACCAGATTCACAACCCTTTAACCTTGGAGGAAGAGGCTGACAAGTTTCTTTGGAATAGAGGTTACTTATGGTTAAATCATTGAATTCTCCCGGATAAAGCTCATTGGACCAACATAACCCATCACTTTCTTGTGGAAATTTCTCACAGCTGAGGGAAAGTAATTCAACCAAGAGACACCGCTAGCCAGATCAAGCAATAAATTTGATGGTTAGAAAGGGGGGGGGGGTGGAGCGGAAGGAGCTCACATAGAAGAAAGAGCCCATGCAACATGGAACATTATAAACGACAAAACAAATGGCTGTTACCTTCAAACTTAGCTCCAATGCAAACATCTGAAATAGCTCCTGTCCCAAGTTCTCTGAAATTGAGCAAATATTAACATCATCATAGGCATAAAATAAAATGACAGTGGTTTAACCATCACAATGAAAATATTTTTCCAGATAGTATTTGGATCCCACTGTGTAATACCAGACACTTAGTTATCAGTAATGAAATTAACAGTTTAACAGGATGACTTCAAGAATGATGAGGAAATAAACCCAATTGCAGACTTAAGACAAGAAAAGAGTTGTGTCTTCTTTGTGGTAAACTGGACAACCATGGTTCTTTTTTGGTAAACGGATAATCATGGTTCAGTTGAAAGTTTAAACCTACAGATTCGTATCTCATGGTCAATTTTGAACTACAAATGTGAGAAATAAGTGAAGAAAAGACACCAACAGAATTGTCGATTGGAACAATTATGCAGAAGTTCTTGGATGATTTCTGGATCCTTTGTAGAAACTCCTAGCCTTTGGAAAAGTGAATTTGCACTTCTTTTGGTTGTCATTCTGTGTGAAAGGATAAAAATGTAGGCATTTTCACAGGGATAAAGTCAGTACATGCTCTTAGGGCTTAAGACAAATTGGTTAGGCTGATGAAATTTGACCTTCCACTGATTTGATTGGCAAATAATTGGCAACTTAATGCCAACACTGGTTTGGTTAAAAATAGCGAGCACTGGGTTTGGTTTTAACAAATAGTGAAACTGAAAAAATTGGGTTTGGACAACATGAATAATCTGGTAATGAATGAAAAAGCCCTACTTAATCCCTGTCCTGGCTCTATCTGTACCTCTTATTATTTCCCAATTTAACAGTGGTTTGGAATTTCCTAAAAGCAGAGAATTTAGAGAAAATGTACAGCACGAAAAGCATACCAAAAAATGGAATTGGCCAAAATGTGAATACTGGAATCCCCCCACCATCACCACTATCATTCTTATCCTCAGAATAACTAGAAAACTGTACATGTGGGCTACCAGATGGTCCTTTAAGGAAACGTCGCATGGAGCTACAAGTGTTGACCATGTGAGCGACAACGGCCACCTGCAAATAAGTCAATGACATACAGCAAGCTCATATTCAAGGATTTGATCACCATTCTGGATCATTTAATTAACATTTTAAACAGATGAAGTCCATTGACATATGTGTCCAAAGGGGCTGATGTCATTCACAAAGTATGAGGTAATACAAAAGCTTTTTTTTTTTTGTAATTATTAAAAACAAAAACAGTACTATAAAAATATAGCTTAAGATAGAGGATCAAAAGAACAATGAACTAATGAAGCATACAATTTGATAATAGCAATTTCATGAAACAAATTACTTGCACAGATAAGCAGAGAAATATAAGTCTTAACTCCCCATTTATTGATTTGAACCTTTTTTCTTATTGAAATGAAATAAATTTGCTAAAGGTTCCAAGAAAATATTATTTGTTAATGAAGTTCAAGATTTCATATATGCAGGAAAAGAGCGTACATATTCTCTCTCTGCTTTGCAAGCTGAAACCAGCCTCTCAATGTCTTTCCCATCTCCTTCTTCTTGCCCCCTTTCCCCTACACTCCCTGAGTATTGTCGGTATTATTTTCAAGCTTGCCTCTTAGAAATGGAGAACACTAGCCTTAGATGTTCAATATGAAAACATGTGGTGACAGGTGTTGAGTGGTTTCATCTGAAACTCAAGGGATCTGGCTTTTAACCTCAAAGGGATAGCTGAGTTGGCAAGGGACCTTTGCCTCAGGAAGTGTGTGGTTTTGAATTTAACTCCTCTTTCCTCCTTGGGGCCACTCACATGGGGGTGCTTAGTGCTCTTTACTGCTTTGGTGAAAGTTGAATAGTTCTCATTCAACCCCGGTATGACCGGCCCATGTGGTTGTGGGGTCAGTATGGGCCCACAGGACTAGCCAAGCCCTGGAACCCGTTGTTAGCACCAAAAAAAAAAAAAAGGATCATGCTTTTGAAATCTCTACTTTCATATGAAAAATAAAAGAAAGCAGTTACATTTTCCAATCATTTGGTACTTCTGAATGTCCTAAGTACATGTTCACTTAAATCCTTTTATTCCACCAGATGAAAGATTTCCACATTGCTGGCTGACCAAGCAAATACACTCAATGGGGAACAACCAAGCCAAGACAAGTTATGAACCAACCTTTTTCGGAGCAAGTCTGGATTTTCTGACCCACACAAGAAGTTGGGAATGACCATTCAGGCACAGGTTGATTCAAAAGTAATGCACTTGCTTTGTGAGATGGATTTTTATAAATATCACGATGTAGTAGAACATAACTTGACAAGTTTTTGAGATAATGTTTGACACAAACATCTCCCTCTCTTTGCTTATTATTATTATTATTATGCACCTATGGCATTTCCATCAAGGAACAGAGGCAGATTATTTTCTCCACTGACAGTAATAGATAACTTATCTGGTGTAACATACTATTTTTTTACACATCAACTCTCTAACTACAGAAATCTTAGATTTTGAATAAACTACATGGATGAGAAGTGTACATACCATATCTTTGTAAGACGATAGAATTTTTCTCCCATGAAACTCCTAGAACAAGATTCATCAAGTAAGAAGAAGATACCCAACATATGCCATGAAAGATGAAAGTGAGAAAACAGAAGAACATCCATGACTTAAGAACAAGATATGATGTTGCACTGAAGAAAAGTAAACATTTACATGTCAAGTATAAACAAAAACCTAAGCAGTTGATAAAAAATCGAACCCAAAGAATTTTAGTGAAATATAAGGATTTACTTGCTGTAGAGCCAATTTATAGCAAGCTCTGTTTCGAATATCGGGCATATCAGTTAAAACGCCCAAATCCATCGCAGGCATGTATCTGCCTCAACATTCCACAGAAAAACCCACCAACTATATGAGCAAACCAAAGCACAGACTATATATTGAGAAATGGACGCAAAAAGAGTCTCGTAAACCTCTGTGAGAGATAAGCATTAACGAGGGATGTTGCGTGGGATCTGCCGCTAGAAGATGCAGACACCCATTGTTGCTTGAAAGATAGCAACTTGGACCATTGGTTTCTGAGATTTCGCTGAGCAGCAGGTCTCCATAGTCTTGTTACAGAAGGGGAAAGAGAAGGAGAAACGGTGTTAGAATTAGGGTTATTATCAGTGCTTTGAACGTTTGATTCCTTAGACCCAAAAGAAGAAGAAGGAGGTGGGGAATTCATGGAGACAAGGGCTTCCGGAATAGACATTTCAGCCATTCAGCGTACCCCTTTTTGAGGCCTTCTTTCCTGCCTGTAGCCAAACCGCAGTGAAGTTGATTTTAGAGAGAGAAATAATTTCGATTTTACAACTTTACCCTCCCGCTTGACCGAGCCGTAATTTTGATTTTAGAGTTGAGATCAAACTCGCTCTCCCAAGGTTACCAAAAATAAAGTACTCTCTCGTCTCAACAGGAAGGAGGGAGAGAGAGAGATGTCGCATAACAACTCTTCTGCAAGCGATCCACGGCAACCTTCGACGGCGAAGCCTTATGTACCGCCAACAGTGGCTCCACAAGACCTGCCCATCAATTATGCTGGCTTCATTGCGATGATCTTCGGTGTAGCCGGCGTCTTGTTCAGGGTATTTGCGATTCTGTACATCTTATGTTGTTTCACTTGAATCATGATTCTAGGTTTGGAATTTATTATTCCTTATTGTGTTTCCTTTAACTGGGATTGGGAAATCCTCTTCACATGTATAAAAGTCGTCTAGATCTATCTCTGTACGATTTCCCCAATGCCAGCAATGTTTACAGATGACTTCTGGATTTGGATTATAATGATTGATGGTTTACATTGATAATTTCTTCTTTTTCAGTACAAGCTCTGCTCGTGGCTCGCTATAATATTTTGTGCCCAATCACTTGCCAACATGCAGAATTTCGAAAATGATCTCAAACAAGTTTCCATGGCCATGATGTAAGTAAAGTTCTTCTCTGCACCATGGCTGTCTCTGAATTGCTGGTTTTTCTGTTGTTGTTGTCTTCACTTTTCACTACTTTTCATAGATTGCTTCTTGTCTGATTTCTAGTTTTGTAGGTGTTTAACTGCTAATTTGTCAAGTCTTTCTCCTTCGTTGCTGTTAATCTGAAATGTTGTTTATTAATATTATTTGCTTCGAGTTTTGGGTCCTTATTTAACTTGTAGATCCTCATTTTAAGCTACGTATTGTAGTTCAAAGGACAGTGGTATACACTACACTTTTTCTTTTTTTTTTTAATGTGAATTCTCTTCTGAGGCTTGTGTATGGGCCAATTAGAACATAAGGTTTTTAGCAAAACTCAGTTGGAGACGGTGGAAAATATGATTGACTGGACAGTCCTAATGGTCAACAGAGGGGATTTCGTTCTTGAGAGAAGCATTCACTGCTTATGGCTGGTTCTTGTCTGCAGATTGTAAAATCTGTTGGCGCTTGGCTTGGACAGCTCTAAGAGTCTTTTCAGCCTGTATGTTGAATTGTTGATTGGGTTCAGCGCTAAAGGCTTGCCTTTGAAATCAAAGAAACTCTAAAATTTGGTTCCACCAACCAACACATTGTTGTCTTACATCCTTGGTCGTCTAATAGAACATCCATCAACACAATGGGAATGACATCACACCATACATTCTCCTCATAATCAGCCAACTTTAGAGGTACCAAACATCGATGGTTAATTTCTGGAGTATTGTTGTTGAGAAGTGGAAGTGTGAAACTTTGTATGGCTGTGGGTGCTCCTCTGGCTTCAATTTCCCTTCGATTATGAAAGCTTGTCACACAACGTTCACACAATTTCTGCTGTCCACAATGACTTATGCTCTAAGTGGCCCATTAGTCTATACTAGTCATCTGGGTATAAAATATGCAATGCCGGCGCCATCTTTACCCTTTGATTCAACGACCAGAGATTCAGTTCACCTGCATTAATCTCATAGATATCTTCATTTTTTTCATCATCTAGAGTAGTTCATAGGGCTCATCATCAAGGACTGCAGTAAATGCCAAGTCTTCTTGTAGATCATATACTTGCATACCAGAATTTTTGCAAATTGTCCGAAGCAATATTGCAATGGTAACACTTGGTCGCCCTACCAGCACTCACGGGGGACTTACCTTTATCGTTGTGAACTGTGGATCTCAATTAGGGAAACCAGTAGCTTTGTTTACTGGAAAATTTCTTCTACCATTGTCGGACTATGGGTTGAACTGCCTGGTTGATGTTTTAACCAAATCTTCCACTAGAAGATCTGATGCAGTTGCACGATGGAAGTAGTTGCTATCTTTAGATTTGATTTTTATTTAGTTGCTATCTAGGTTTAGTTTCCATTTTTAATTAGCTTCCAAAATTTTGTTATTATTTTTCTTTAAATAGCCCTGTAATGGAGAACTCAGTAGGGATTTTTGAATGAATTGAAAAAATTATGTTTTGGTTGGAAACGACGGCTGCCGTAGGTGGTTTTCTTCGTCCCCTTCTCTGATGTTCTTCGTTCTTCCTCGCTATTATTCTGATTTTTCTCTTCTCAAATCTTCTTTTTCCATTCTTGCTTCCTCTTATTTCTTTTTCGTCGTCATTATTTTTCTGGGTTTTATTTCAATATACTGTTCTGGACAATACTACCAGAACTGAAGAATCTGTCCCTGAAGACTGGTCTCCCATCGATTAACCCCAAGATTTGGGTCGAGTGTAGGGTTCTTAGAGTCGATCAGATCCATGCAGTTCTATACCAAGTTCCTGCAAGTCGGAGGACAGAAGAATTGAAACCAGAACTCAGATCTAAGTTTTCCGCCATGCTCAGGTTGCAAGATTCTCCCTGAGGCTGTTACATCTCCTTCTGATCTGATAATGGTTGTAATCCAGAGCTATTTGACTTCCGATCTCTCTCCCAAAGTTTCGGTTTGATTGGATTATTGTTGAGAGAGTTCTACCGATCGGAAATTTTCCTCTGTCCGCTGGTTTCTGGTTCTCACGACAAGAAGAAGAAGAAGAACAGGTTTCTTTTATTTTAAAAGAATTTTTCCTGTTATTACAATTAAGCCCTTGTTCCCAAAAGTTATATTCCATTACCCCTTTTCTCTTTGGTAAAATTCAGAATAAGCCTTTGTATTAAAGTTTTAGTTCTAGAACTACCCCATCTACCTTATAATTATTTCTAAGGCCCTGCTTGTTTCTGAAATTACAAGAATACCCTTCAACCATTAAATTTGAGATTTTGGTCATTCTTGTGGGCCATAAGCGATCCGATTTCGGTCCTTGGAATCCGGATCCGCATCAAGTGGTATCAGAGCAAATTTTCCTGCAATTTTCTAACCATGGCAAGTCACATCACCAATGCTGAGTTGCACAAATTATATCGTGAGTTAGCCGAGAACCAACAGAATACTGATGCTAGGCTTGAGAGGACTGAAGCCAAGTTTGATAAGTTTATGGAAGAGATGATTGCCTTTATGAGGAGGTCCAACAAGCGAGCTGAAGAAGGATCCTCTACATTACCCCCTCAGCTCAACACTTTACGGATCGAAGACACACCTCAGAGGCAGCAATCTGATCCGGTTGTTCCCCAGGATGTTACCCGGCAATTTTCTGACAGAGATTATGGCATCAAAGTAGAGGTTCCCGAGTTCAGTGGTGAAAAGGGACCTGAGGAATTTCTTGACTGGCTTACCAAAGTGGAGAGAATTTTTGCGTATAAGTCTCTTCCAGACGTGAAGAAGTGTGAACTCATCATCACCAAGTTTATTGGGTATGCATGTTCATGGTGGGATGATGTACTACATGCAAGGTTTGTCAGAAGACTTGGACCCGTTATCAATTGGGAGGTCATGAAGCAGATCCTGACTGAAAAATTTGTTCCCCTTAATTATGAAAAGGTAATGTTTCATAAATTACTTAACTTGCAACAAGGGAACAAAGATGTGGACTCTTACACCCTCGAATTCCACAAACTGTCTTCAAGGTGTCGGCTTCAGGAAACAGACCAGCAACGGATGATGCGATATATCAGTGGGTTAAGTACTGAGATTCGACTTGAGTTGGCTAACACTGATTTCAGGTCTGTTGATGTGACAGCGGCTCATGCCAAGACAGCTGAAGAGAAGTCCATTTATTGGAAGGGTATGCTCAAGACTTCTTCAGTTTATAAACCTCCACCGCGTATGGAGGAAAAGAAGCCTGAAGCTCGCAAAGTTAAAGAAAAAAAGTCAGAGTTCAATAAGGATAGTGTTGGGGTGAAGAATATTATATGCCATAGTTATGGCGAGAAGGGTCACTATTCCAACAAGTGTCCCAACAGGACTCGTTCTGTGAACGTAGCAGAGAAGCAGCCAACAGAGAAGAGTGAAGATGAATCTCATTTATATCCTTATCCCCTCGAGGACAATGATATTATCGATGATGAAGATGAGGATGTAGAAGCTCATTCAGCTAGCCTTTCATCTTTTTCGAATAGACTAGTTGATAAGGCTCATCTCTTCAGACAGAAGGGTACTCTCCTGCACGGCTCCGACCCTATTGATGTTCATGCAATTGTTGATACTGGGGCAGAAGCAAATTTTATATCTGCTGAATTTGTTCAAGCACACAACCTTCCACAGAAGCAACTTTTCAAGAAGATTCACGTGCGAGGTTTTGGACCCACAGCTCGAGAAGAGGCCACTGCAGTTGTTCGAGTACATCTACAGTTTGGGCCACTACAGTACCATGTCACCTGCTTGGTCACCTCATTTGCGCACTGCGACATTCTTCTAGGGCGACCTTGGCAGCGACATGCAGGAATTCTCTATGATGGCGCACGGAACACTATAAAGGTGAAGCAAGGAGGTCGTATGTACTTAATGAGGCCACATGCATTATCAGACATGCCACGACGTCGACTGACTCCTGCTCCGGTGACACATCAACCTACTCTCCCTCCTCTTGGAGTTATGCTCCCTTCTGTTTCGAGATATGTGCCACCTCATCGGCGAGGGATTTACAAGGGAATCTTAGGAGCACGACCTAACTCGACGGAGTCGAGTTCTTTTAAGACCGGGAGAGTTGATGTAGATTAATTACCAAAATAGGCTTGTTTTATTAGGAATAAGCCTAGGGTTGGGTTCCATACATGTTAGGCTTTTGATCCCATGTGTTTTGAGTGTAATAGACCACTTTTATGGGTCTAAAAAGGGGGCTTTAAGATTGAGTACGGGATTACTAGTTAGTTTCCATTTTCATTAGTTTCCTTTCTAGTTGGGCTTGATTTGAGTTATATTTGTTTCCTTATGAGTCAAGTTATTAATTGAGTCAAGTCCTTAGTTGTTAGTTTCCTTTTTCAACTAGTTTCTAATTTCAGCTAGTTTCTAATTTCATTTTTTAGTAGCTATTGTATTAGGAGAATATTTGGTTTCCTTTTTGAGGAACCTTCTATTTTGTAATTCCCTCCCCCATTAACATTATAAATAAAGAAAAGGAGGCTCCTAAAGGCCTAGATGATTTTGATAAAAAAATTAATGGTTGTTGCTATTGTCTTCTACATGGAGATTTGTTTTGTGTTTGATCAAGGCTGATGGAATTAGTGTTTGATCCAATTGACTCTCAGCGGTGTGAAGCACAAGAGGTCCTCTTCCTTAACTCATCTTCTTCTTCTCTCAACTACACAAAGTGTTATTGATCTGCTCAAGTTCTTACAGGTATTAAATTCAGTTTTCCTTCTCAGTTCTGCCCAGAAAATTGCATACTTTGTTAGCAATTTTCAGAACCTGCGTAGACCTAATTCATCATTCCATTAGTCCCCTTATTATCTGCTTCTATTCTGATTTCTGACACCCTATAATCTGAGATTGATATTCTTAATCTCAGATCTGATCTCATCCTTGTTATTAATCTGTTTTGAACTATTCTGATATTTGATCTAATGTTCTCCAAGAGTATCCTGCAACATTGGGACTAGGTTGACTTGTCAATCCTAGTTCTACATTAGAAGGCAAGTAAACCCCTTGTTTTTTGACAGTATCATCAGTTGGTAATTTTTTTTTTTTCATCATTCTCCATCCAAAAACAGCTTGCCAAGGCTGAAGATGCACTTTTCATATTAAAGAAAACCAGCCCACCTTAGGCGACTCCCTTCTCACCTTTCCCCAAGCAGTTTTAATTGTAAAAACTCCAGATGAGGATAGCTCCCAATGGCAACTGTGTTCAACGGTAGAGATTGAAATCATTTTTGCTTGAGCAAAAATACTGTTGAGACTATCAGACTCCACTATGGGAAAGTTCCACTCACCTTGGATAATAAAGTTAGAGACCTTCACTTGTATTGTACCATAGAGATCTACCTGCAAACCAAATAGCTCTTCAATGGATTTACTTCCCAACCAGCTATCTCTCCAGAAATTTATCTTCTGGCCATTACCAACTGTCCACTGCTCATAATATTTCACCCACCTGCAAACCTTCTTGAGACTTGGCCACACTGATGAAGAGATGTGACTAGATTTCAACGAGCCATCTGCTTTCAGAAATCGAGCACGAAAGAAATTACTCATTAAAGATTTCTCATGCTTAATCTGCTAAGTGAGTTTGCACAAACATGCAAAATTGACATCATGCATCTTCCTTATGCCTAAACCACCTTCCCTTAAGGGCTTACACACATTATCCCATTTTACAACAATCTTCTTCCTTGTCTCCAAATCTCCTAACCATAAGAAGTTACGCATCCACTTTTCCACCACCTTTATTGAGCCCTCAGGCCACCAATAAATCCCAAAATTATGAATTGGGATACTTAAGATCACCGATCTCACCAGCTCCACCCTTCCCACTATAGAGAGAAGTTTCCCTTTCCACCCAGCCAACCTTTTCTTTATTTTATCCATCATTGGTAACATATGGACTTTTCTTACTCTCCCCTTGAAGAGCTCAACACCTAAATACTTTGTCGGCATTCTAGCTAACTGAATTCCCAAAATATTACTTATGAACTGATTCCTGTGAGGGGCCACCTTACCAAAAAGTAAGCTACTTTTTTCTAGATTAAAGTTCTGGCCAAAGAATGCCTGATACTTTACTAGAAAAGACTGAAGATTCTTCACATATGTAGCCGAAGTGTTCATAAAAATAAAAATATCATCAGCAAACAATAAATGAGATGGAGTGGACACACCTCTAGGACCTGGCAGGGGCTTGATTTGACCATTACACACCATCCGCCTTAAGCCTCTACAGAGAACCTCCTCCGCCAGGATGAATAATATTGGAGATAAGGGATCGCCTTGCCACAGACCTCTTCCAACCTCAAAAAAACCCACTGGACCACCATTCACCAAGACTGAAATTCTAGAAGAAATCAAGAGATGATGAACCCAAGAAATCCAGACCTCCAAAAAGCCAAACTTTTTCAGTGTGGAAAGCAGAAATTCTCAAGCCAAGGAATCATATGGCTTTTGCACATCCAACTTCAAACGCATTCCTCCTCCTCTAACCATTCAATGCAACAAATTTGATAATTTAGAGGCTAAACTGATATTAGCAGAGATAATCTTTCCCTTCTGAAAGGCTCCCTATTCTTTAGAAAGTAATCTGGGCAGCATATCAATTAGCCTAGAGGCCATAATTTTTGATAAAACCTTACAATAGAAGTTTCCCATACAAATTGGGCGAAATCTATCTAAGGAGCTTACACCCTCAACTTTAGGAATCAGAGAAATAAAACAATTATTTATACCCTTAGGTAACCGACCAGCCACGAAGAATTGCTTGACAGCCCTGCATAAGTCTATCTCCACTATCTCCCAGCATTTTCTAAAAAAGCTACCTAGAAATCAGTCAGGGCCAGGTGAGCTTGCAGGGTTCAGATCCCATACTACTTGTTTTATCTCTTCCCTACTTGGAACCTTTTCCAAACCTTCAATATCTTCCTCATTCAGCACCCTGGGGATAACATCTAACAGCTCATTGTAATGTACAATCGGAGAAGCCCCATGAAACTTCTGGAAATAATCCGAGACATAGGACACTATTCCTTGTTGATCTGAAACCTGTGTGCCATCCTCCTTTTTTAAAGAGGTGATCTATTTTTTTACTCTCCAGATCTTGACAAATAAGTGAAAGAATTTTGAATTACAATCTCCTTCCTTCATCCATCTGAGTTTTGCCTCCTCTGACAACAACTTTTCCTGCATCTGGCCAGCTTTCAGCAAGGCCTCCTTAGCGTCTGCCTCCTTATTAAATAATCCATCAGACATTCCATTCACCTCTATCATGCCCTGAACATTTTTAAGGTTCAGCTTGGCCTTTTCCACTTCATCATTCAGATTCGGGAAAGTGGACCTCGCCCAAGCTCTAAGCTTTTCCTTTACCCCCTTTAATTTTTGAGCAAGCACATATATAGGGTCATCTCCAATCTGAATATTCCAAGCCTCCCCAACCTCTAGAACAAACATTATCACCAGAAGTAATTAATAACGGAGCATGATTAGAGATTGAGGTCAGGAGAACTCGTTGCTTCACATTCTTAAATTCGTCCAACCATTTCTTAGTATAGAAACTGCGATCAAGAACTGCTGCCACATTGCCCCTCCTTCTATTGTTAGACCATGTATACTTTTTTCCTTGAGAAGGGATAGAAAGCAGTAAACATACATTTATCATGGCCTGGAATTCCGCTGCCAATCCACGATTAAAAGCACCAAGGCCTTTTTTTTTCATGAGAGACCAGAGTAGCATTGAAATCTCCAATGATTGACCATGGAATCTGCTCATTCACCTGGAGCTCCAATTCTAACCACAAGCTACGACGAATTATTTTAAATGAGCTAGCATGAACAAAGGATAATCCCACACTTTTCCCATTCCTGTCAAAGACTACTGATATGTGTTGCTCGGACAATGCAGCAACCACAGCACGCTTGAGCCCAAATTTCCAAATTACCCAAAAATTAGAAACTTTCTCTACCCTTTCATTATGAATAAAATCCACCTCATACCCCATCTTACTGAACAAAAGACTAGGAAATTTACATACCTGCACCATCGGATCAGCCAAGCACACTACGTCTAGAGAATGCTCCCTTAACATTGAGCATAAGGCACCAATTCCTGCAGCCGTCCTTACCCCCCTTATATTCCAAAACATGATCCGCATTGATCACTGTTTGGAAGGATGACATTTGTCAGACTTCTTGGCCTAACCTACTATTTTCTTCTTCTGGTTACTGCCCATGCCCAGACTGGTTGCTTCCTTTTCACAAGACACTGCCACATTATCCACCATCATCACTTCTGAGTGCACAACTAAGATCTCACCGCTCGAGCAATCCACCTCTGGTAACTAGGAGACAACATGTTCTGCCCCAAATTCCTCTCTTGCACGCTGAGCATGAGATGTCTCTGCACCGTCAGGCAGTAAGCCCTGATTTCCTCCTTGCGTTCTTGCTCGAGATGAGTATCTTGCCATGGGAAGGGAGATGTCTCCCACCGACCTGTTCTCTTCCTTGCCCACCACAGCCGTGTTGACTCCATCTTCAACATATGTCGCTCCAGGAATTTTTGCAGAATTTTCCATCACCCTTTGTCTCTCATCCTCCATTTTCTTCTGCTTACAATTGGACAACAGGTGGCCAACTCACTTACAAAAACCACAACGCTCGATGTTATCCTCATAAATAACTTCTTGGTGGAATCCATACACCTGAGAAGTGCCTGGCTCAAGTCCCTTCACTCCACCCTCATCGAATCAGAGATATCAGTCTCCACCAAGACACTGGCAAAATAACTCAAAAGACCTTGTTTTGTTCGCCTATCCAGAGCTACTGGGTGCCCTACTGCCTTAGCAATAGACAGGAGGGCGTTTTCATTCCAGTATTCAAGAGGGAGATCTAGAAAACGAATGCAGATAAGCTTCTTGAAGACCTGCTTCTCATGTATATTAAAATCAGGTTTCCAGTGTTGGAAGCGAATTATCTAATCTCCCACCCTCATAGGGCTCTTCCTCCATACCGTAGCCTTGTCTCCTTCGCATTGAAATTGGAAGATCACATACCCCTTTCCCAGTGGGTGCATGATCACCCCTTGGCTTAAATTCCACTTTACCCAAACTTCCTCTCTCAGTGCATCCAAAGAGATTAAACGAAAGTTAACCCTTCCGATTAAAGCAAATCGAAAGATTTGCCTCTTTGATTCATAATCTTGCTGAGGAATCACTATGCGCAGAATGTTCCCTGCTTGAATGAGTTCCGACAGCGTATCTATCGCTAGCCAAGAGGAGTTTCCCAGGGCCTTAGCATAGGATCTCCACTGACCAGTACCTTCCTGTCGGATATCCGGTTGAAGAGCACCATGACCACGATCCAAGGACTCCCTTGCACCCCATCCTCATCCTCCACCGCAGCCGAGCCATTGCCTGCCAAATCACCAGACTCTCTCTCTCTCTCTCCTGACATCGCCCAACTAGCCGGTTCCTTACTTCATACTCACTTGCCACTTCTTGTAAGTCATGCTCCAACTCCGATCCCTCCTTCTCTGACCCAGTCTCCTTATGCGACTTAGCGGCCACATCTGTGTTGTGCCTGACCTCTCCCTCCTCAGCATCATCATCCACCACGTCCTCGGGTTTTGCATCAGCCTCCAAGTCTCCACAATCTTCGTCAGATTTCTCAACCTCTTTCTCAGACCCAGATTCCATATCGGATCAATTTGGCGCATTAACTTCATGAACGGACCCACACATCATACCATTGGCCAAAGACCAAGATTGAAACCCAATCTCACATTCCTTACTTATCCCAATTGGAGATTGCAAGAAATTCTCTCCACTTTCCACGCATATGCTAGGAGAAGCCCCGTAAGGAATCAAATCCTTCTTCCCTCCTTGCCACCTCATTATTCCTATCTATAGGAGATACACCACTAGAGGTGTAATCCTTGTCCTTACTTCCTTCTCTGGAGAGTGATTGAGAATCCATGCCCTCATTCACGCCAATAACACCAACAATTTTCCTTCTACAACCAATAGTCCGATATTGGTCCAATTCCTTCCCTAAAATCAAGGGATCACAATCAGGAAGGATTCCCGAGCTTGCCCTTTTTGATTCCACCTAGTTGACTCCATCTTCTACGTTGGTTGCCCCTGAAATAGTTGCCGCTTGGTCAAGAACCTTTTAACGATCATCTGCATCCTTCTTGTGACGACATGATTAAATATTATGCCCCACTCTTTTAAAAAGCCACGACGATTCATCCCATCCTCATATACAATATCTTGCATGAAGGAGAAGACCTTTGAGGAACCTGGTGCGCACCGCCCCACTTGAACCTTTTCAACACGAGATGAGAACTCAGAGGCATCTACCTCGATCAAAACACGAGCAAAGTGCCCAAGAATGCCTTGTCGTGTCCTGCGATCCAAAGCCGCAGGCCTTCCTACCACCTTTCCCAGAGAAAGAAGCACGTTTTCGTCCCAATACGCTAGAGGGAGGTCTGAAAACCTCACCCAAATAAGTTTTGTAGCTATCAGCTTCTCATGGATGCTAAAGTCTGATTTCCAACGTTGGAATCAGATGAGTTGCCCACCTAACTTGACCGGACTTTTGCGCCAAACCTCAGCCATATCACCCTCCGATGAGAATTGAAAAATAATATAGCCTTTGCCAAGAGGATGCATGATAACCACTTCTTGTAGATTCCACCCTTCTCTGGCCTCCTCTCGAAGCACATCCAAAGACGTAGTCCTAAAGTTTGCTCTACCAATTAAGGCAAAGCGAAACCTCTGGCAAATGGCTTCGTAATCTTGTTGCAGAATGACAACCCTAGTGATGTTGCCTGCAAATATCGGCTCAGGTAGAGCATCAATGTCTGGCCAAGTTCCTCTCCCTGCAATTTTGCCGAACGATTTTTTCTGTGGAACAGGTTTTACAAAGGGGGCCGTCACCTGTTCCCTATTTCGATCATCATTATCTCCTTCTCCTTCTTGAGAATCAGACATACCATCACCCTCCCCGCTCATCTCCTTGATGAACTTTTCGTCCCAGAACCCAGTCAATTCATTTCTTATCTAATTTCAATGAATCTCAGTGCAGAGGAAACAAAAAATGGAGCAATTTAACAATGATTTTTAGGTTTATAGGGTCTCACTGTAATCAGTTGCTTGATACTTTACAATCTGAACTTATTTCTAACAAATTTAGAAGGCACTCACTAAGGCCTTTTTTTTTTTTTTTTTTTTTTTTTTTTTTTTCTTTCTTGGGTACACAAATATAATATCTGATTATAGATATTAAAAATCTAATCCATACAAATCATGTAATTTTGCCTTATTTATTCAATAAACTACATTGCTATTTGCTACATAACAAAAAACTATCTGTGCATTGCATGTGCAAGTTTACTTTTATATATATATATATATATATATATGACTCCGCTTTGCTTCTCTCTCACGGTTTAAGAGCTTTGTCTATGTTGGCTCATTGTTAGCCAGTAATGGAAACCCTGAATCAATTTTATCTTTTCATTTTGATTATTTTTTTCAATCAGTCTTGCATCTTCTCTGGCTTCATCTGCAGGATCTGTTGGTAAATTTTGAGATTATCTCAAAAAAAAAAAAAAAAAAAAAAAAAAGAAGAAGACTATATCTTCTGCCACTTTAGCATTACCAAAGTACACCGGACCGTCGGTTGATGATATGCAAGCCTTTGTGTTGATAGCAATACTTTGACCACCACACTCAACAGGGAAACTAAGCAAAGCCGTTTGGTCAAGATTATGGTTAGGGGACAATGACCAATTACGACTCCTAGTTCCAATGGTCAGGGGACTTATGGACCTAATTTTTAGGTTAGTACGGGTATTGATGACTAAGCAAAGTAGTCTTGTCAAGATTATGTTTAAGGGCCAAAACATATAATATATGAAACAGAGCTTAGGGTCTAGTCTCTCTATTAAAAGGAAAAAGGTCTAAGAGAAGAGAGGGAATACAAGATTCTAACGTTGAACACACTTTCCAAAGTGGGGTTTAATTAAGCAATGAACTTCTTTATCAGAGGAATGTAGAAAGAAAGACAACAGAAAATGATGGCAATGGAACCTTTTTGAGCGCACTTCGAAAAGGTGAATCTTTTCAAGATTTCTTTGCAGTTTATCTAATAGAGAGCGGATCATCTGAGCAGATGAGTTAAACTAGTCTTACGCTGAATAGGTGTCATGTGTCCAACTTTTTTACGGAGGTAATTTTTCTTTAATTTATTTATTCAAAATTTAATTTTTTTTTTTATTTTCGTTGTTTTTGAGGAATTTAAAACTATTCAGATATTATTAATCGTTTTTATCTTCTCTATTTGTGGGGAGTTTCAGATCGTGAATATTGATTCTTTATATATATCACCAACCATCACTTTGTTAATCATGTGTGGCCGAAAATCATTACAAGCAATTTTATAGTAATCGGACTCATCTTCCCATCTAGGTTCGTGATTGCCCCTCATTTGTCCCTACTTTAATTGGAATTGAACGTTAAAAAAACAATATCTTAAGATAAACTATTATCAATTTTCAATAGTTATATTTTTATTCTTATTTTATCTCTAGAAATTTCAAATGGAGTAGTGAGTATCCTCTCTCTCTCCCCCTCGCTTTTCTTCAATTACTGTAGCCATGCTTGTAATGGTTTTCAATCATACGAGAGAGAGAGAGAGAGAGAGAGAGAGAGAGAGAGAGAGAGAGAGAGAGAGAGAGAGAGAGAGAGAGAGAGATTCACGATATGAAACTCTCCACAAATAGAGGAGATAAAAACGATTAATAAAATCTAAATAGTTTTAAATTCCTAAAAAATAGGGAAAATAAAAATATATTTAAAAAAAAAAAATTAACGGAAAGGTTACCTCTTTATTGAGGTTGGACACATGGGCTCTATTTAGTGTAGACCAATTTAACTAATCTGCTCATACGAGTAGATGATCCGCTCTCTATCTAATGTTAGTTTCCCTAGTGCACTATCCCATTAGTTGGGGCACCAGCACAGGCTACATTGGGGTTGAAATCGTCTGCAATTCCGATCTCGTACAATTCCGTGCAATACCATCTTCAAGTGATGACACGTGTATTGATACCAATACAATGGTCCAAATCTGGTACAACTAATAAAACATTAAATCAATGAAAAGGCATTTAAATCAGATCTGGACCATTGCATTGGTATCAATACACGTGTCACCACCTGAAGGTGGTATTGCACGGAATTGTACGAGATTAGAATTGTAGACGATTTTTTTCCGCTACATTGACTAGGTAGTGAAAGGATTTTCTAACCCTACAACATAGAATATGCTTAGACTCCATTTTTTCATTCATTTAATTTTTAAAAAAGAAAAAATAATAAAATAAACTAGTGTCTTGGGCATAGCCAACTTTGTAGGTTAGAGGCTATATATATATATATATATATAATAAACTTCAATATTAGTTGGAGATCTTTGGGTTACAAGCTTGGGTTTGAGGATTTGAGAAGAAGAAGGGTGTTTGGTCTTTGATGGAGCTTTGAGGGCTGTTGATGCTAACCTTTGAGGGCGATCGGACTTGGAGAGGATGATCGGAGCCTTGGCTGGAGTTGGTGAAGACTGGTGGAGCTTTGAGAGGTCCAGTGGAGCTTGTTCTTGAAGTCTTTGAAGAACTTGAGAGGGGCAATTCTTCTTTGGGGAGCTCTCTCTCTCTAATTCTATAATTTTGGGAGAATAACCAAGTGATTTGGGAATGGGAGGAGTGTCTCTTTTATAGAGTAAGAGAGTACATTTACCTTTTATTTGGGTTTGTGGTGCATTTGAATTTCATTTAGCATTGTACAAAATTATAATGAAATTTGGTACTGTGCACTTGAATTTGTATTTGGGGCTATTTGAAAGTACTGTTGGTGCCGAAAATTAGAGTTGATCTTAATCTTTGATTTGGAATCTTCAATGATCGCACCACAGCATTCCACGTGTCAGGGACACTGTTCTCCGTATTGGTTTTGCTCAAGAGGGTTTTACCAAATTTTCTGAGCCTGGTATTGGCCTGACTGTTCTTTAACCTAGGACAGTAGCAGTACCACCTTTCCTCAGAGAGGTTGTCCGTGGTTTGCTGACTAGGTGAGTTTTCGACATCACTGATCGGTTAGCTTAAAACCGTCCTAGCAGATGCTGAGGACCAAATCAGCATTTGGTCGAAGATTTTGATTTTGAGGTAGCCCAGCGGGACTTGCGAGAGGTCACTGTTTTGAATTTGCTTGAAGATGATGCCTTGCTAGAGGGAACATCTGGCTCATCATCAGAGGGGTCTTGGGCCATTTGTTGAGTGTGGCAATGGGCTACCATGGAACTTTTGATGGAGCTGAGGCTGTAGGCTCCGTCACTTGATTCTTTTTCTGAGTCAGAGCCGAGTTAGGCCAGGTGAGCCAGAAGGGCTTCTTCTCACTTTTGAGGCTTGATTTGGACAAAGCCGGAAGGGCTGGGACAGGTTTGAGGCCCATGAGGCTTTGGATGAGGGCTGATTTTTCACATTTTGAGACATCGCAATTGTCCCACCATTTGACATTGAATACCAGACAGAGGACCGGGGCAATCCAGTCAGGGGTCTGGTAGTCATTGATCTCATATTCCCAAAATAGGATCCATGCCAAACAGCAGTGGAGAAAAAACCAAAGGAGATCAGGTTGGTGAGGTTGTTGTGGAGAGTGTTTGCAAAATGTTTGGTTGGAATCTTAAATTTGAGGTGGGAGGATATCAAACATAGGCCCATATTGATCCCACCACTGAGGGAACCAGAGGGGGGTTTGGTTGTTGAACTTGTAATCAAAACAGAAAAACCAGTAGTGGTGGTTAATTCTGTTTTGGAAGCAGAAAGCTTTGTACCATGCTTCTTGGTAATCATAGTAGGTATAACCAGAGCGGTTATAGGTATTTGTGAAATTTTTTGCAATGAGGGGATGATTGTTCTTGTCTTGGAGGCTGAGGATTTTGCAGATGGTCACAGTACTGTGTGTAACCAAGGATTTGTCCTGTCTGTCAAAATTTAGTTTGATTCTGACAGAGTCAGTGTCTACGAGGATATATTCATAGAATTCTTGTGGTTTTGCCAAAGAGGGAGAGTAAAAGTGCCACCCTTGAAAAAATACTCTTTGAGCTATATTGATTAGTGAATGAATATAATTTGGAAGAGATTCTTCAATGGTGAAGAGATCTTCTTTGAGGGGTTTTTCAAAGTACTAGCTTTTGAGTTTGGATCCTTAGGCTATTTGAAGGGGTTTGGCCTGGGTTGTTTGAAGGTTGGAGCTAGCTTTGCTTGTAGTTTAAAGGGGGCCGGGAGCCGGGAGCCGGGAGCCGGGAGCCGAAGAAAGGACCACAACATGGGAATATGATTTGTTTGAAGAAGCCAACTGGGATTGGTTGTGGGTAACGATTTGGTTTGAGGGAGTGGCAGTGGTGCTGTAGCTAGATTTGGATCGAACTATAGAATTTGAAGAAGTGGACTCCTTCGGGGGAGCCATCTTAAGAAGATTAATTTGAGGAGTCTGGCCCAATAGGAATTCACGGGTAAGGAAGTCAGGGACAGAGTTGAATTCTCCTTTAATATATTCAATTTGAAATTCAAAGATTGAAAGTAGGGCTTGCCATCGGGCAAAAATTTGTTTAGATGCAAGATTTGAAACATCATTTTGTAAAACAAATTTGGCAGCACTACAGTCAGTGCGAACTAAAAATTGTTTGTTAAATAATCCTTTTGAAATTTTTGGATGCAGAGGACAATGGATAAGACTTCCTTTTTTATAGTATTATAATTCTTTTGGGCAGAGTTCCAGGTACCGGAGATAAACTGGACAAGTTGTTCTTTATATTCACTTGGGAGCTTCTGTTTGAGAATTCCACCATATCCAATGCCTCAGGCATCGGTTTCGACTATTTTAAAAGCCTCAAGGTTTGGGATAAATAGGTAAGGAATTTTTTTGACCAATTTTTTGATTGTTTGGACGGCAGTTGTTCGGGCCGATGACCAAGGGCTTGGGTTCCTTTTAAATCGAAGATACAAGGGCTCGCCAATCTTACTAATTTGAGGAAGAAAATCATGAAAGTAAGTTAAGCTTCCAAGGAATCTTTGCAATTGAGATTTATGTAGAATTTGGTCTCGGAATTTGTCACCAAAAGAAATAGCACGATCGATAGGGGTTAAGGTACCATTTTCGATCAAATGTCCAAGAAAACGGACTTTTGTCAAAAAAAAATTCATCTTTCATTTTGAAAGGACAAGGCCATTAGATTTGATAATTTGATAAACGGTTCTTAAATGTTTGAAATGCGGATCCACTGAATCAGAAAAAACTAAAACGTCATCAATGTAGACAATTGTAAATTGTCCATGGGAATTAAAGATGTCGTTCATAATTTTTTGAAATTCACTGGGAGCATTTTTGAGGCCGAATGGCATGACATTCCATTCATAGAGGCCAAAGGAGGTTGTAAAAGCAGTTTTATAATAGTCTTTTTCATGAATTTGGATCTGCCAGAATCCGGATTTCATGTCGAATTTGGAAAAGATTTTGGCTTGATATATCCTTTGTAAAAGGTCCTTTTGGTTTGGGATTGGGTATCGTACCCACTGAAGGGCATCATTTAGGGGTTTGTAATTAACAACCAGGCGTGGAGTACCACGTTCAATTTCAAAAGCCTTGTAAACATAAAAGGTCGTACAACTCTAAGGGGAGGTACTAGGTCTAATAAGTTTCTTGGCTAAAAGGTCATTAATTTCTTATTTGCATGTTTCAAGAAGAGTTTGATTCATTTGAGCAGGGCGTGCTTTGGTTGGGATTTGAAGTTCAGAAAAATCTTTGGCATATGATAGGAAAACTATGTGTTTTTTTCGATGCCAGAAAGCATCAGGGACTTCAGAGCAAAGATCATGCTCAGATTTGGAATGGAGTTAGTTTATTTGATGAATAGTTTTGGAATGGTTGATTTGATCCATAATTCTTTGATGCAGAAGCTCAGTTTTAAAAAATTTAATTGTTTAGTTTTATTAGTACTTTAGTTAATAGAAGTTTGAGCTTGTATAAAAGGAAAAATAACCTTTTGGCCTTGAAACTTGGTAGTTATACTATCTTGGGTAATTTTGAAAGGTTTAAGAGTTTCAAGAAATGGTTGACCAAGGATGATAGTTTGAAAAAGGTCTTTGGCTAGAAGAAAGGTTTGGGGAAGGCAAAGGCCATTTTTGCAGACTTGGGTGCTGGACAATTTGCATTGAACATTCAACCTAGACCCATTAGCGGTAGCAAGCCGCTGGGTAGTGCGTTCATAGTACTAGGTTGGAATGATGCCTTCATTGATACAGTTAAGCTAGGCTCCTGAATCAACAAGGGCAATGGTTGAGAGTTTGAAAGAGGTATTAACCACAAGGGTTATGTGGATATACCAATTTTGGGAAGAAATACTAAGGACGAATCCTAGAGGAGGGGTGTCATTAGCAAAAGGATTTTCAAATAGTTCATTTGAAATTGGTTCTTTGGTTATAGGATTTTGTGGAGGTGGTTGTCGAGTCAGGAGGGATAATTGTTGTTTGATAGTTTTGATTTCATACTGCAGAGTTGCAGTAGTTGTTTCAAGGGATTTGATCCTTGAAGAATGGTCAAAGGTTGAAGGTTTTTGAATCTTGTCAAATTTTTGTATTATTTTTTATAGGTTGTAAGGTTGGGGAGAGTTTTGGGAAGCGACATTTTGTTTGAGTTGTTATAAGAAAGCTTGTTTTTGTTTTGGGTCAATTAAATTATCAATATATTCAAAAATGTTTGTTTAGGGAGAAGTTTTTAACATACGAGTAGATTTGGGAGCACAGTCTTCACAACTTAAACCAATAATGCAAGAATCACAAGCACAGGCTTGGAAATTGTCATTATCAGTTGAGCTGGAAATAGAATGCTCAGGAGCTTGAACTTGGTTTAATTTATAATCTTGTTCATCAAAAGAAGAAGAAGATGTTTCTTGAAGAAGAGCAAGGATTTGAGTTTTGTTTTCTTCAGAAATTTGCAAGGAGTTAATCCGTTTAGAAACACAACAATATTTGGCGAAATGGCCAGGTTTGCCGCATCAAAAGCATCCTTAGAAACTTTGATCAGGTTTAGAATCTCTTTGATTTTTAGGTGCCTTGAAAGGCATTTTGTATTTGTTATATTTTGGTTTTGAATGGGGTTTTTGGTAAAACCCAGGAGTTGTGAAAGGTTTGCAGGAAACATAATTCTTTGATTTGTAAAAACCTTTATAATATTTGCGAGAAGATTTGTGTTTATGTTTATGTCTTGTTGGTGGCCTAAGGGGAGCAGAGCCAAATTGCTTACAAAAACCTCCTAATTCTTTTTTATAGAATTTGTTTTCCTTATTAATTTGTTTCTTTAACCTGATGTCAGTGCATAGGGCTAAGCCCTCTTCATGAATCAAGTTAATAATTTGGCCGTAAGTCATTTGGTCATAGGGAATAATCTCATCATTTTCTTTGCGAAGACGTTGTTTGATTTTTTCAAAAAATAAAGTTGGAAGACCTATAAGAAATTTTTCTTTCCAACAGGGAAGGTTTGCGTCGGGTCTGGTTAAAACTTTGGTCAGGAAGGTATCTTTGTACCATTTGAAGTCCTGTAATTTTTTACACCTAAGGTTTGATAATTATTCGGTTGTTTGATCTTTGAGACGAGAAGGGTTACCTAAAAAGTAATTTGCTATGCTGAAAATAAGGGTATTAATAGCATCCTCTATAGGCATACTTTCATCATCAAGGAGGGGAGTACCCTCAGGGGTGGTTTGGATTGACATTAACATTTTAGTTTTTTGGACGTCATTTAGGACATAATCCTACCAAACTTTTAGATGGCCGGTAAAGCCAGAAATAAGCAAGGTAGGCACAACACTATCAGTCATATTCTTGATACGATGTGCATTGCTAACCATGGTTATTTCTTATAATTTGTTCATGAGATTATGTTTAGGCTGACCATCTATGTTCCATTCATAGATGATTCCACTTTGGTAAAATGCTTAGGGAGCAGTTACCCTAGCTTCAATTTGAAGATCAGGAAAGACCGGTTGTTGGGTTGAGCTTTGGCCAATTTGATTAACTTGGGGTTTCTCTGAGTCAGAGCTAGATGAGTAACTCGAAGAATATTTTGAAAGAGTGACCACCCAACGGATAGTAGACTCAGCAGTTGATGATTTGGCATTGGTGTGTCAAGAGCTTTTGGAGTGCGAGATGATGATTAATTTGATCAAGTAAAAATAATTTGCTAAGTTCTCGTTGTTGTATTTGTGGAATGTTATATGGTTTGAAAAGAGGAGCACTAGGAGGAATAGTGGCTAGGATTAAGAATGAAGAGGCCATAGGTTTTGGTTGGACAAGGCACTCAACTTGGGAGAGTTGATCACATATAGTTTGAAGACTTAAATTTATAAAATTTAATTGTTCAATTTGTTTTCTATTTGGGTTATCTTGTTCAGCTACTTTGAATGGGGAAGCAATTAAATCTGTATTTTTGAAGGTATATTTGATGCTTTCCACCGAGGGATGGATAGCAGTGGTAGTTGGACTGGTGCTAGGGGTCCAAGATCTGTGGGTAGCATTTTGGGTAGAGATTTGGTTATGCCATGGGTAATCTATATTGTTGTCCTGGGCATAAATATCAAAATAAGTAAAAAAGAAAACATTTGTTTTAAGATTTATCATAAAATTATACCAGTTTGCTCTAATTTGGTCTTGTTGTTCAAGATTAAAGGTTTTGAAAAACCAATCACGTTTTCGCTTGTGTTTTAGTAATTCGAAATCGGTTCGTAATAAGGGTTTGTCAATTTGATATTCTTCATTGGTTTGAAGCATATAGACTTCTGGGTCACGTTGGGGCGGAGCCACTTCTGACTGGGTTGGAGATTGGGGATGGGTTTGGTCAGATTGAGTTGAATTCTAAAACAGAAAACGAAGTCTCATAGGTTCCATGGACAACATTTTGGTCGGAATTTAATCAAGAAAGATTTGGAATAGGAGGAGGAGTCCTAAGGGGAGGACTCAAGGGAGGATAATTTGAAAAGGTCGATGCATCAGAGCAAGACCTACGGGAACTTTGTTAAATTGGAGGAGGAATGTGTCGGTTAAACCGAAGGGTAACTAATCCCTCTATTGTTTGGGAGATGGATTGAATATTGGTGTTAGACATTTGGGGTTGAGGTGCAGTAGTTTGCAACTGCCATTCCTCAGGGAAAGAGTTATCTTTCCATTGAACGAGTCTAGGATAAACAACTTGTTTTGCAGATTTCTGAAGAAAACAAAACTCAAATCCTTACTCTTCTTCAAGAAACATCTTCTTCTTCTTCTAATGAACAAAATTATAAATTAAACCAAGTTCAAGCTCCTGAGCATTCTATTGATAATGACAATTTCCAAGCCTGTGCTTGTGATTCTTGCATTATTGGTTTAAGTTGTAAAGACTGTGCTCCCAAATCTATTTGTATGTTAAAAACTTCTCCTCAAACAAACATTTTTAAATATATTGATAATTTAACTGACCCAAAACAAAATCGAGCTTGCTTATAACAGCTCAAACAAAATGTCGCTTCCCAAAATTCTCCCCAACCTTACAACCTACAAAAAATAATACAAAAATTTGACAAGATCCAAAAACCCTCAACCTCTGACCATTCTTCAAGGATCAAAACCCTTGAAACAACTACTGCAACTCTGCAGTATGAAATCAAAACTATCAAACAACAATTATCCATCCTGACTCGACAACCACCTCCACAAAATCCTATAACCAAAGAACCAATTTCAAATGAACCGTTTGAAAATCCTTTTGCTAATGACACCCCTCTTCCAGGATTCGTCCTTAGTATTTCTTCCCAAAATTGGTATATCCACATAACCCTTGTGGTTAATACCTCTTTCAAACTCTCATCCATTGTCCTTGTTGATTCAGGTCTAGCTTAATTGTATCAATGAAGGCATCATTCCAACCCAGTACTATGAATTTACTAGCCAGCGGCTTGCTACCGCTAATAGGTTCGGGTTGAATGTTCAATATAAATTGTCCAACACCCATGTCTGTAAAAATGGTCTTTGCCTTCCCAAAGCCTTTCTTCTGGCCAAAGACCTTGATCAAACTATCATCCTCGATCAACCATTTCTTGAAACTCTTAAACCTTTCAAAATTACCCAAGACAGTATAACTACCAAACTTCAAAGCCAAAAGGTTATTTTTCCCTTCATACAAGCTCAAACTTCTATTAACCAAAGTACCAATAAAACTAAACAATTAAATTTTCTTAAAAATGAGCTTCTCCATCAAAGAATTGTGGATTAAATCAACCATTCAAAAACTATTCATCAAATAAACGAACTTCGTTCCAAATTTGAGCATGATCTTTGCTCTGAAGTCCCTGATGCTTTCTGGCATCGGAAAAAACACATGGTTTCCCTACCACATGCCAAATATTTTTTTGAACTTCAAATCCCAACCAAAGCACGTTCTGCTCAAATGAATCTAACTCTTCTTGAAACATGCAAATAAGAAATTAACGACCTTTTAGCCAAGAAACTAATTAGACCTAGTACCTCCCCTTGGAGTTGTACAGCCTTTTATGTTAACAAGGCTTCTGAAATTCAACATGGTACTCCATGCCTGGTTGTTAAATACAAACCCCTAAATGATGCCCTTCAATGGGTACGATACCCAATCCCAAACCAAAAGGACCTTTTGCAAAGGATATATCAAGCCAAAATGTTTTCCAAATTTGACATGAAATCTGGATTCTTGAAGATCCAGATTCATAAAAAAGACCGTTACAAAACTGCCTTTACAACCCCCTTTGGCCTCTATGAATGAAATGTCATGCCATTCAGCCTCAAAAATACTTCAGAGAATTTCAAAAAATTATGAACGACATCTTTAATTCCCATGGACAATTTACAATTTTCTACATTGAAGACGTTTTAGTTTTTTCTGATTTAGTGGATTCGCATTTCAAACACTTAAGAATCTTTTATCAAATTATCAAATCTAATGGCCTTGTCCTTTCAAAACGAAAGATGGAATTTTTTCTAACAAAAGTCCGTTTTCTTAGACATTTGATCGAAAGGGGTACCTTAACCCCTATCGATCGTGCCATTTCTTTTGGTGACAAATTCCCAGACCAAATTTTAGATAAAACTCAATTGCAAAGATTTCTTGGACGCTTAAATTACGTTTATGATTTTCTTCCTCAAATTAGTAAGAGTGCCGAGCCCTTGTATCTTCGGCTTAAAAGGAACCTGACCCCTTGGTCATCGGCCCAAACAACTGCCATCCAAACAATCAAAAAATTAGTTAAAGAAATTCCTTACCTATTTATTCCAAACCTTGAGGCTTTTAAAATAGTCGAAACCGACGCCTCAGACATTGGATATGGTGGAATTCTCAAACAGAGGCTCCCAAATGAAAACAAAGAACAACTTGTCCAGTTTACCTCCGGTACCTAGAACTCGGCCCAAGAGAATTATAGTACTATCAAAAAAGAAGTCTTATCCATTGTCCTCTGCATCCAGAAATTTCAAAATGCATTACTTAACAAACCATTTTTAGTTCGCATTGACTGTAGTGTTGCCAAATTTGTTTTACAAAATGATGTTTCAAATCTTACATCTAAACAAATTTTTGCCTGATGGCAAGCCCTACTTTCAATCTTTGAATTTCAAATTGAATATATTAAAGGAGAATCCAACTCTATCCCTGACTTCCTTACTCGTGAATTCCTACAGGGCCAGACTCCTCAAATTAATCTTCTCAAGATGGCTTCCCCGAAGGAGTCCACTTCTTCAAATTCTATAGTTCGATCCAAATCCAACTACGGCACCACTGCCACTCCCTCAAACCAAATCGTTACCCTCAGCCAATCCCAGTTGACTTCTTCAAACAAACCATATTCCCATGCTGCGGTCCTTTCTTCGGCTCCTAGCCCCCTTCAAACTACAAACAAAGCCAGCTCCAACCTTCAAACTACCCAGCCAAACCCCTCCAAACAGCCCTGGGATCCAAACTCAAAAGCCAGTACTTTGGAAAACCCCTCAAAGAAGATCTCTTCACCATTGAAGAGTCTCTTCAAAATTATATTGATTCACCAATCAATATAGCTCAAAGAGTATTTTTTCAAGGGTGGCACTTTTACCGCCCTCTCCGGCAAATACACAAGAATTCTACGAATATATCCTCGTAGACACTGGCTCTGTCAGAATCAAACTAAATTTTGACAAACAAGACAAATCCCTGGCTACGCACACTATTGTGACCATCTGCAAAATCCTCAGCCTCCAAGATTGGAACAATCATCCCCTTATTGCAAAAAAATTCACAAATACCTATAACCCCTCTGATTATACCTACTATGATTACCAAGAAGCATGGTACAAAGCTTTCTGCTTTCAAAACAGAATTAACTGTCACTCTTGATTTTTCTGTTTTGATTACAAGTTCAACAACCAAACCCCCCCTCTGGTTCCCTCGGTGGTGGGATCAATATGGGCCTATTTTTGATATCCTCCCACCTCAAATTCAAGATTTCTACCAAACATTTTGCAAACACTCTCCACAGCAACCTCACCAACCTGATCTCCTTTGATTTTTCCTCCACTGCCGTCTGGCATAGATCCTATTATGAGAATATGAGATCAATGACTACTAGACCCCTGACTGGATTGCCCTGGTCCACTGTCGGGTATTCAATGTCAAATGGTGGGATAACTGTGATGTCTCAAAATGTGAAAAATCAGCCCTCATCCAAAGCCTCATGGGCCTCAAACTAGTCCGAGCCCTTTCGGCTTCCTCCAAATCAAGCCTCAAAAGTGAGAAAGAAGCCCTTTTGGCTCGCCCAGCCCAACTCGGCTCGGACTCAGAAGAAGAATCAAGTGATGGAGCCTACAACCTCAGCTCCATCAAAAGTTCCATGGCAGCCCATTACCACACTCAACAAATGGCCTAAGACCCCTCTGATGATGAGCCAGATGTTCCCTCCAGCAAGGCATCATCTTCAAGCAAATTCAAAACGGTGACCTCTCGCAAGTCCTGCCGGGCTACCTTAGAATCAAAATCTTTGACCAAATGCTGATTTGGTCCTCAACGTCTGCTAGGACGATTTTAAGCTAGCCGGCCGATGATATCGAAAACTCACCTAGTCAGCTAACCACAGACAACCTCTCTGAGAAAAGGTGGTACTGCTACTGTCCCAGGTTAAAGGACAATCAGGCCAATACTAGGCTAAGAAAATTTGGTAAAACCCTCTTGATCAAACCAATACGAAGAACAGTGTCCCTGACACGTGGAATGCCATGGTGCGATCATTGAAGATTCCAAATCAAAGATTAAGATCAACTCCAACTTTCGACACCAACAGTACTTTCAAATAGTACCAAATGCAAATTCAAGTGCACAGTACCAAATTTCATTATAATTTTGTACAGTGCTAAATAAAATTCAAATGCACCGTAAACCCAAATGAAATGTAAATGTGCTCTCTTACTCTATAAAAGAGACACTCCTCCCATTCCCAAATCACATGGTTATTCTCCCAAAATTCTAGAATTTGAGAGAGAGAGCTCCCCAAAGAAGTATCGCCCCTCTCAAGTTCTTCAAAGACTTCGAGATCAAGCTCCGTCGGACCTCTCAAAGCTCTGTCGGTCTTCAACAACTCCAGCCAAGGCTTCGATCATCCTCTCCAAGTCTGATCACCCTCAAAAGTTAGTATCAACAGCCCTCAAAGCTCCATCAAAGACCAAGCACCCTTCTTCTTCTCAAACCCTCAAACCCAAGCTTGTTACCCCGAAGATCTCCAAATAATATTGAAGTTTATTTTTAAATTTATTTTTCCATCATTATTTTTTTGCATCTGCATCTTGCATAGCTTGCTTCTAGTTCTATCTTCAGATCAAAGCCTACAGTCGTGCCTCTTGATTCTAAAATATAGTTCTGGTTAAGCAGCTTTTATTTTGTTTTCTAATTTTGAGTTCTTGGTCTGGCTTTATTTATTTGTTTGTTTAATTTTGTACAAATTAGTTCTAGGTACAGTATTGCGCCTATCGTAGTTCTCGTTTCCTTGTCGGATCGGAGTATGGTATCGCACCTATCTCGTTCTTCTCACCATACAGAACTAGGAGAACCCTATTTCCCTGGATTTTGGTATAGATCGATCATGTAATATGATATATATATATATATATATATCAGTCTGGTCAAGATTATGTTTACAGGACAATGACCAATTATGATCTGGCGCCACCAATTAGACTCCTAGTTCCAATGGTTAGGGGACTTGTGGACCAAATTTTTAGGTTAGTGCGGGTATTGATAACTAAGCAAAACAGCCTGATCAGGATTGTGTTTAGGGGAAAAACATATGAAATATGAAACAGAGCTTGGGGTCTAAGTATCTCTAATAAAAGAAAAAGGTGTAAGAGAAGAGAGGGATGATTGTTGAGTCATCTACAACGGATGTGGAGCTATCTCAATACTCTCTCTTATGTGCATGCTTCTTATGGCTTTGTCTTTTTGGGTTGAACAAGAAGCCCATCATCAACGGAGGCCTGACATTCTCGTTCAAATACCATGTTAAGGCTTTCATTTTAAAACCAATTAGCTTTAAGTGGGATGGCCTTTTTGCAGCTCTTATACATGATCATTGAATCACCCACAACCAATGTGGGACTATCTCAATAGAGCGCACTTCACAAAGTGGGGTTTAAGGTTTTTTCTTCTTTTTTTTTTTTTTTTTTTTTT
>NW_024868282.1:0-8485 GCF_013358625.1 Macadamia integrifolia
ACCCCACTCTAGGCATACATTGTAGCATACGTATATATCTTAAAATACAGATATAATACCTGTTTTATCCGTACATAGCCTTATGGTAGGTGCACGTACACGGTTTGGGCACTCCCGTCTCTTCTGGCACTGGCTCGGACTTGTCGGGCCAGCTGGTGTTTAAGGTCACCCGAGCCATCATAGCCCATAAGGAACCCGCTCTAACATCCTCTAGCTCGGTTCCTGCATGGTTAAACCGGTTCAACCGCGAAATCAGACCGGGTTTAAGAAGCGGGGTATTACAAGCAATGACTCTTATTCATCATGACATTGTCCATGTCGCGTCCTATCGAGAGTCATCTAGTTTTTCTTTTGTTCCAAGAGAAGGTAGAAATTGTCTGGCTAGTCCTTATCGCTTAGGACTAAATAGCATATAACCATTCTATGGATTCTTGAAGCTTGTAGTTAAGAATTCATGTGTTCAATGTGTTCTCATCAATAAATTTTTTAAAAAGAAAAAAATAACTCTACTCTCATGGAGAAAGTTTCTCTTCACCCTCGATAAAGAGAATCCTTATCAATGGATGATCATAATTAATTCCCACCCTCTGTGCGAAATCGCGGAACTGTCCTTGAGCGTCCAAAAACTCCAATCCAACAGCAGGTGGTTCACTGTGGGTGAGGAAAATTAGTCCCTGAATGGAAAATTATCAAAAGGCAAAACTTTCACCCAAAAAAAATAAAGGAAGGGGACTGTTCATGCGACTGTTTAAAGCCTACACAGGTCACAGGGTGAGGGACAAGGGGGTCATTTGTTCTGCTTTCTTCCATCCTCACCCTCATGTGAATCCTCTTACACAATTTTTATCCCAAAAAATATTCGACAGGAGATAGCGTGATGGGTGCTAGGCTGGGCCAAGCGCAAAAGATACTAATTGTGAGTCACAAGGAAGAATATTTTGATTAATATGAATATGAATATGGTGCCTCTTAGATTGGTCACATGTCTTAATATGGTGGTCCAACTAAACCATATAATCTTATTTTGTTTGATCCCCTTTACTTTTTTTTGTTTGGTTTTCAGACCTTTTTCCCTAAAACCTGATTTATGTAATCACGGTTTTAGGTATTAGTATCGATAGTATTATCAATTCGTATTGATATCAGCTGTGATTGATACTCATTCAAACCAGTGGTATCAGTAAAAGAAAAAAAGACTAATTTCTTTTTTTTTTTAAATTTGCCCAATTTAAATCTAATATGGTATGATCTATAATTGTTATTACCTATTAGATCAAACACCAAGAAACACGAAAAATAAAGAGACAATAAATCCGCACGACACAGAGATTTAACGAGGTTCACAAACCAGGGTGGTATGCTATGTCCTCGGGCGAAGAAGAAGATGTTTCACTATGTAGAAGAGAGATTACACCCAAACAGCGGTGAGAAAACTCGCCCTGAAACCCTAGCTCGAAAAACCCAAAAAATACAATGACTTTCTCAACAAGTAACAGTACATTATATATTCCAAGTTGCGGGTCGACCCATCGGGTCGTGGTCGATCCGGTTGAACCATACTGCACCCCCATACGAGATTAGTGATGAGCTCCGGGCTTGAGCCTATCGGCCCAACCCCTCTGCTTCCATCACAGATCTCAGAAGACTTCCCATTCAGGTAACTGCCAAAATATGTCGGATCGAGTCAATCTTCAAAATGGGTCAAGAATTCCAGAAAAACTTAACATTACCAATTACGGTGTTGATATCATGCATTAACACCCTGAATGTACCTCCAAATCATCTATACAACTTAAACTTATCCTAACCAAATGGGATTGGTTACAGGGTTCCTATTCCTACGATCAGTTATATTCAAAGTTTTATCATATTTCAATCCTAAGTTATACATTTTCTTCCTCACCACTTCTTCTATAGTTATCTTAGATCTACTTCTCTTTACTGAAGCATTCAAAAACCTTCATTGCATATGTCTGTGTCGCCATAAACAAGTTTCTTGCAACTGATCATGAATAGTGGCATTAGGGCAATGCCTAGGTTTGCTCTAATATGTTCATTCTTTATTTTATCCTTTATAATTTTACCACTCATCAATCGTAACATCCTCATTTCAACAACAATAAGTTTATTTAAATGTTTTTTTCTTTACTGTTCTCAACCCTGTGCATCATTGCTGGTCATATAACTATTTTATAAAATTTTCCTTTGAGCTTTAAAGAGGTAGTCAATCACACAATACTCTGGATGCGCGATGCATCCTCCAATTCCATCCACCGTATTCTAATTCTTTGTATAATATCATCCTCTCTTTCTCCTTTATTCATGTGTGAACTCAAAAAACAAAAGTTATAACTTTGAAGTCCCTAGCATTAATAAATTTCTTTGAATATTGTACTCCGGAGTTATTCCAGGAATGTTGTGCAATCCACAAGAAGTCTAAGCTGTTTCAGACAAGACCAACTAATGCCAGGTTTCTACCAGCTCACAAGCTATTTCTATATTCCTTATTCCCATGGGTGAGCTACCAGCTTGCTTACCTTGAAGATGGAACACATTCTAAAGAGAATGAAAATGCTAATCCCAATGTGACAAGTAAAGTCACAGTGCATCAAATGTCATATAATTTTACTTATTATTCCATTCCCCAAGAAAAAAAAAAAATTACAGGGTTCACATAAAAGTTGCTAGGGGTCTCTGTTGGTCTCAAGCAAAAACCCTGGGAAAAAAAAATTTTCAGACAATCTTCAGTAGAAGGGGATTTTTCCTTGTGCGTGCTCTTTACATAGACTTGTTGGGTGGCAAACAATGTATTGGAAGAAAACATGGTCATACTCTTATTAAAAATTTAAAAAAAAGCATGGTCATAACACATGCTCAGGAGCAATGGAATAGCAGAACCTAATCACCATACAACTGGTACCAAGGGTATCGATTCACATCAAAATCGGCATGGACCAATCTCACTGATTCACTCCGATTAATGACCGGTTATAACCGATTTGAATTGGAAATCAGCACCGACCAATTCAGATACCTATTCCAAGTTTTAAAACCCTGGTGCCAAAGGCGTGCCGTGTAACTAACATCATACAAAGTGAATGCGAGAGAAAGCGAGAGAGAGAGCAGAAGCAACGCAGCAGTGAAGATAAATTGCATCCCTAATGAGAACAAATGTTTGGCCATGACCAGACACAAGATATCACCTCTTCTCCTTTATCAAAAAAATAATTTCATCTCAGTTGGGAAAAATCAAAACCAGTTTCACTGCTCTATATGATTTCCAAAGCAGTTGTTGAGTCGGAACTATAAAAGCTTCATACGTCTGAAGTTGAGAAGACAAATGTTGTCACAATGGTGATTTGCTTACACTGTCACCTTGGGACGGATAGACCGAGCTCTAATATATCACAATCAAAGAAACTTAGATCAGATGCAATGAGGAGCAATGATTAAAATTCATAAATTACATTACATTATTGTGCACTCATAATAGCAAGATAGGTGGTCTATACTAATAAGCAATAACAATGATTAGCCAATGAAAATCCGCCCCACACCACCCCCTCCCAAAGAAAAAGGAGAGCGCATCCATGTAATTTTGGTTCCCATTTGAAAGAACAGATTGATTTGAAGAGGTAAATATGTCGAGGAAAAATAACACCACAGTTCAGCTGTTATGTGAACAAGCATATGTGCATGACAGGAGCCCACCTTCTAAAACAGCCTGAAGCAAAACGATTCACGTACCATCAATTCCATCTGGGAAAAGGAGCAATTTTATGGTGACATATTATTACTATTAATCTTCATATTAGTACAACCAAACCCAAATGCAGCAATTGAATGTGCAAAAACTCAAGATTAAAATTGGCATTATTCAATAATCTGATGTGCCTACTTCATCCCAGTCCCTCTACAATTGGAATGTTATAAAGGTATCAAACTTGTAAAACTGCATGCCATAAATGTTAAGTTTGGTAGGGAAGCCCAAGTCTTCTTGTCCAAAGATCACTAGTCCTTGATCAATGGGTATCTCACCCACCAAACAAATGGATGCCTACACTGTAGGAAATAGTACTACTGTCAGTTGGAACTGGAACATCTGGTCATTGTGATTTGGGAACTATATGAGGTGACACAATCAATGGATGCTACTAAATACACACGGATGCAATCTCCAAAACTCATCGTATATCAAACAATCTATTAAACAATTTCTATTGATTTTCTTTTGGGGTTGGCAAAACATTTAGTTTAGTGCATATGCTACCATGTCATGATTTTGCACATATTACATAGGGAAACCTAAGAAGGGGTTAGATGAAAAATCAAGTAGAAAGAAAAAGCACATGAGCACAAAGTAAGAAAGAATGCCACACACACATTTCAATCTACAAAGATAATTTTGACGACATTTTCTTCAACCTAAAAGAGTCTCATGTCTTTGGATTGCGGTCTTCCAAAAGGCAAAAACTATTCCTTTCGAGTTTTCAGGGAGGAAGGATGAAAATTTGGTGGCTTTTCTCTGTTGTTTACTGCTGATATTTCCCCACATCTGCAAACAGATAGTCAAAGGGAAGTGTGCAAAGGGGTGGAGACTTTCGGCATACATGGTGAAGGAAAGGAATTTTCCATGTCAGAAAACTGACAAGAAGACACATCATTAAGCTTTCAATTGTAAAAAATATACACAGAATACGTTGAAGTTGGAATAAAAAGGGCATACACTTTTTCCTAAAGGAGGAAATCAAATATTGACCAAGAGGAAACAATAAATACAGATCATAATAGTAGAGCTCAAGATGAAAGCCTCTTTTTTCCACAAAAAAAGGAACTACTTCCACATCACACATTGTAAAGAACTTCTAGGTACATTCAAATAAATTTTGAAAAGTGACACATGGATAATCAATGAATTGGAAAATATGTAACTAGTTTGACTGTTAATAGTGTTCGTACTTGATGATGCTCAGGTCAAAGCCCAATTTATTTCTTTCAATCATTGGGAGATTCATGTGCCTGCAGGAACCAAATATCTCAAGTTGGTCTCCAGAGATGAGTGAAAGTCGTGACGTCTCATATAGACAAAAGAAACTATCCCATCACTTCTCCCTTTAATTAAGGCAATTCAAAGCATCTGGTTTCACATATTTAGACTGCACATTACAACAAACAAATCCTTGATGACGTATTTATAATAACATGGTGTCGTCGTGAAGAACTGATCTTTGGATGGAAATACAGAAGCTGTGAGGATTCTTTTACATGTGAAGATGTGAAGTCATTTCTTTCAAAAACCAGAGAATAAACCTAGCCAACTAATGGTCATAACATGAGATCAACGATACTCCACGTGCATACAGATAAAAACAAGGAAAAATGCATCCACCAACATATTGAGGTTTTGATTAACATCAGAATCATTTTATAGATTTACAAGCATACACTTCCAGCATTGAACACAACATGGGTCAGAAGCTGATTGTAATTGTAATCAATGGATTCCATTCAGTTAGAATTATCTTATGTGGCAATGTGTCTGGGACTATGAATTCTTGTATTTTATTTTTTCCTTATAAGAAAAAGAAGTCTATCTTTAATATTGGGTTCGAGGAATGTGGCAGGCAAAAAGCAGCGAAATGTCAATGCACCACATGTATGATTGTCTTTTCATTGCCAGTGGGTTAGAGGGTCAAGATGGGTTTTCAACCAGTGGTGTCAACTTACTAAGCAGACCAGTTTGCATTCAATATAGATCCACAATAGTGTCAATTTCTTAGTTGTGTTGACTTCATGGCAGTAATAGGATACATTGTAAGGATTTTAAATGTAACATTAGACATGAAGGCTCACTGGTTTGTCCCACTCCACACCCCCACCCCACCCTTCCCCCAATAAGAAAAAGAAATTATATATGTGGTGTGCCCAGGAGCCATTTACACAAAATTACAAATCCAATTTCAAGAATAAGAGAGTATAACAGTCAAGCCAGAAGCTGAGATTTACTTAGTAGTCAGTTCAGCAGGTCTCTTCATAACTTAGCTACTGAAAGAGAGTATCTTTGACCAAGTTAATAACTTCTGAGCATTAGAAATTAGTTTCTGCACCAGGATCAATGAAATGGCTTAAACAGTTAACTAAAGTAGGAAACCGTATGATAGACTAAGACCTTTTTTATTACTGGGGCAGGCTGGGAATATACAATCAGGAGCAGACCAGGTTCATGAAAAGAAAAAGGGAAAGAGAAACATAAAGTACAACCATCACACAGAAACCAAATAGACTTCAATTTTCATGCACCCATATAAATCCCTGAAGCACACTTGCTGTACATGGTCATATGTGAATTAATTTACATTGCATATATATAGCTAATTTCCTTTAGTGTCAAAGCGAAAGTCTCCACTGACCATGAATCTCTTGTTGCACATGTGATCATTCTGATGCAGATTAATTACCAAAATAGGCTTGTTTTATTAGGAATAAACCTAGGGTTGGGTTCCATACATGTTAGGCCTTTGATCCCATATGTTTTGAGTGTAATAGACCACTTTTATGGGTCAAAAAGGGGGGCTCTAAGATTGAATACGGGATTACTAGTTAGTTTCCATTTTCATTAGTTTTCTTTTTAGTTGGGCTTGATTTGAGTTATATTTGTTTCTTTAGGAGTCAAGTTATTAATTGAGTCAAGTCATTAATAGTTAGTTTCCTTTTTTAACTAGTTTCTAATTTCAGTTTTTAGTAACTATTGTATTAGGAGAATATTTGGCTTCCTTTTTGAGGAACCTTCTATTTTGTAATTCCCTCCCCCATTAACATTATAAATAAAGAAGAAGAGGCTCCTAAACGCCTAGAATGATTTTGATAAAAAAATAATGGTTGTTGCTATTGTCTTCTTCATGAAGAGTTGTCTTGTGTTTGATCAAGGCTGAAGGAATTGGTGTTTGATCCAATTGACTCTTTGCGGCATGAAGTCCAAGTGGTCTCTTCAACTATTATTTCTTTCTTTTCAAAGTTAATTACAAGGTTCTTAAAACCAGGTAAGAGATCTGAACTGTTTTTGATTTCTGGTTCTGGAAATCTTAAGTTTCTCTCCTGCTGCCCCTATATTGTTCTGAAGATCCGGCCAGCCGATGGCCCTCCCCTTTTGATTGATTGTTGGGTTTATTAAGAGGGAGGTTTGACCTTAATTTGGGACCAATCAGACCATGGGTTTGTCTGATTTGAGGTGTTAAATACTTCTGGCCGACTGTGTTTCTACCCAGATTTCAGATCTGGTTTGACTTACCTGCTCCTGTGGTATGTGTTTCTGATTGTGGCTTATCTAGTACTCTATACTTGCTGCTGGTTAATCTATTTGTTTGGTGTAATCTCTGTTTCGGAAATTCCAAATTCTGGGTTTGAAAATTCCGGTTTACAAGGACTGTTTGACTCTTACTTCTGGACTGTTGTTTGCTGCCTAATTTTGGGTGATTATTGGTTGTTCTCTGGTTTATAAAATCCTGCAGTCTTGGGTCTGGTTTGGTTGTCCAATCCATTCCTACATTATGAACCCCAACAAGTAGTCTCAACAATCGGGGAGTCAATAACTGCCTAAGGAGATTAACTCAAGCCTAAAAATCCTAGCATTCCTCACTCTCCCAAGAACTCCATAAGGCCTTTTCCCAACAATTTTGGAAACTAACAGCCAACTACTTAGGAAAACAAGAATATCCAGAGAAGACAGCCAAAAAATTCGGAAGAGGTGAAGTTACCAAAGATAGATCTTCCTTCAAACCGACAATAGATGAATAGATAAATTGATTTACATTCAACCTAGTTCGTTTGATAAATATGAGGGAATAGTGTCAATTTTTTCATCAGCTTATCACTATATTATATCACACAGTGGCATGTCTAGACTCTTGTTAGTGGAGATGTTCCCACGCTGAGTTTTATTTTCAGGGAACAGGAGGCTTCTAGATTACCTTATCAGATAAATTGGTTCCCGTTGCCAGTTAGAATCTAAGAAAAGGTTGTGCAGAATTTCAGCTTCAATGTTCTGTTCTTCATATCCAGAACTAAGTCACACTCCAATGGAACCCCAACAAAACACTTACCAGAGATGTCAGTTTCAGTTTTCCTCAAGTTTTGTTTCCTTATACATTATGGCAAAGGGGAGAGGAGGGACCAATCAATTCTAGATAAAGCATAGTTAAAGAAGCAGCTACTCACACTCAAAAAACAAAAAACATTAGAGTCCGGGATAGGTACGGCAGAGGGTACCCTGTGAGAAAGCGCGGCAACTCCTTGAGTTCGTGCTCAGACATGATGTAAGCTTCGCAACGGCGACGGCGCTGTGGAGAGGCAACAAAGACTGCACGCATCCAAGTTCCGCCGGAGATCTATTGGACAAAAAACCAATGATAGACCACAATTAGCACCAGGCAGATCAATATCCAATCAAAAAAACAGTAAAAACTATCAAAATACGAATTCTGAGTGA
>NW_024868282.1:11078-20241 GCF_013358625.1 Macadamia integrifolia
GGGGAATGTTTTTTTTTTTTGGGAGGGGGGGGTGGGTTGGAGTTGTGCTAGGAACACCAAATAATCTAAACACACGAGTTTTGACAAGAGGTTTTTGGACCAGCAGGTCCCCGGGGTGGGGGGGGGGAATCTATGGGCTGTCCACCTAATTGTGCCACAAGAAGGATGATTTGGCAATTTCAAACTTTTCTTATAAATAAAAAATTGGTCAAAGTGCCTACTTGTCTAATTTCTGACTCATATTTGATTATAAACCTTCTCAAGTATTGGCATGCAACCTCCATGTACCCCTGGATTTTTAACACCTTGTCTTGCCACTTGGACAACTCTTCTAAGGCTGAAAAACATGCGAGCAGGGGACCTTGGGATCTACCTGCCTGCAAAATTTCAGCCACATCTAACCCACAACGTGCCAAATATTTTGGCGAGTCCAGAGAAACTCTCTGAACCACCAGACAAGGAGCCATGCACTTCGAGTTTTTACCTGACAAAATACGGGGAGTCTATGGCCAAAGACAGGAGCACATATTAAACAGATAAGACTGATCATGGCTAAATAAATTTCAATGATTGCGAGAGCTACTTTCAATTAATTAGATCTTGCGACATGACTATATTCATTGGCTGGGAACAGAAACAATTCTGAAGAGGAAACCCAAGGTATTTGAATGATTGCGAGAGCTACTTTCAATTAATTAGATCTTGCAACATGAATATATTCATTGGCTGGGAACAGAAACAATTCTGAAGAGGAAACCCAAGGTATTTGTAACCAAGAGAGACTCTATAGACAGCATGCAGGGAACTGCTGAGCGTATACCTGTGAGCTAAGAGCTCACTAGAGTTTGTCACTACAAGTGGTTGCAGCATTCTAGACCTTTTGGTATCACTTCCTATGTTTTCCTCCCAGCGGTCCAGAAGAATATGATACTTGCTAGAATGAAATACTTTCCATACATAACTAGCAAGATACTCCATCACGAGACCTACATTAAACTCACTTCCCTGACCAACAACTGGGAAATATATGCTGATCATCACCACAAAAATAGCCCTCTTTATGCGCATCAACACAACTTGAAGTGGGAAACATAAAACTTTAGCACCATAAAATGCGAGTAGACCATCAAATTTTAAGTGCAATTCATGTACTATTTGAAGTCTTTTAGCACCATAAAATGCAAGTAGATCAACTGTACCTATTTTGATCTTCAACTTTTATGTGCAATTCATGTACTATTTCAAGTCCAGCCCAATTGTCATCTCTTTGTTTCCCAGTTGGTGGTGTCAACAGAACTCCAAGTTCCCGCTGCAGCAATCAAAGCATATTGAGACATCCATCCGTATAATCATCAGCATAAGAGATTAAAAAATAAGTATTTATCTCTTACAATGAAAACAATCTATGCACACTCATGTGGTCTAACGTGCTAATTGCCTAATTCTGATTCTAGTAATCAAGTTGTAGACTTCCTGTCCAGATCACAAAATGATTTCATGGAGACTAAATAGGAAACGACAAAATAATTACTCTAAACACAACAAAATGCAACATTCAGAAAATTTATCATTACAATTCTCTCTTATCATTACTGTATTAAAACAAAGTAATCTCCTGTATTAAAACAAAGTAATTTCCCAATCATTGTCATGTCCACAAAGAGAATCAACTACTGGATTAGCTTCCATCTTCATTTCTATAATTCCAATAACCTGGACTGCCACAAGGAAACTAAAATCCCACTCCCCCCCGGTGGGAACTTTGTGGAGGATTCCAGAGGGAACGGAGACAAGTGCTAATAATATTGGGAATAATACTCACATATTTGGGCCAGCAACAACAGATACCAGAAGGAAAAAGAAAAGAGTTAGTAAGTCCACCGGCTGGACTCCATATACCAGAGCCAGTTTTACCATCTTATCTGAGTGTTCCAAAAGAACTGAATTACAAACTAAAAAATGGGACATGAAAAATAATAGCAAGGCCCTTTTATTGACCTCAAACATGCATGTGAAGGTCATGACTATTTTCATGCTATGCATCGTATGAACGAGACTGCAACCCTTGCAGACTATGACTGTCATGACCATCCTGAAGCTATGAAAATAGATTAGTTATACCAGGAACACTCGTTGCCAACAAAATGATACAAATTTTAAAACTATTTATCATGACAGCTTGCACTCCAGAGAATCATGTCATAAACCACAATAAGCACATGAATGAACCTCACATGCATACAACTCTACCATCAAGAAAATCAGAATTAGTTTTAGGTCTGCAACCATCTAAACATGGAAAAGCTTATGAACCAGACAGAACAAGGGACATCTTTCTGGGGAAAACGTTTTCTTGACAAATGAGAAGACAGAATGGGGTCAACAGTGGATTATAATGGTTACAAAAGCAGAGTGAGTTATTATATTCAGAGTACAGGAGAAGATTTTGCAGCAAAGAAGCAACCAAGAATATCAGACACTCGAAATTATTTTGGTTAAGAATAATAAAAGAAACATATGATAGAAGGACTAGAATTAATTTGGATGAAACTCAAGTAAACTGATAGAGTAGGTCATAATTAAATACTTAATATAAAACCATACAAAGAATAAATAACATTACGTGGTAGAAGTCACTTGCTTCAACAGTAGGTACCATGTGAATCTGCAGTGCCTTAGGTCCATAAAATGTCAAACGTGTTGAGGGATGAACCTGAAATTTCTCGCCCCATAAGTTTGCAACCATAGCACAAGAAGTAGAAACTGCAGAACCACTCTAGCTATAAAATAAAATTTTGATATTGTAATAGAAACCTCTAGGACATCAATTCTGACAAGACCTCCCCAAAATAGTGTGAATCCATTCAAGTCATTGCCATTGATTTCACCATTTCTCTCATGTGAAGTTGCCTGAACATTCCAACAATAATCAAAGTGAACCTGTTCAAAGAAATTTTAGTGAGGGAGAAAAGGAGAAAAAGGAAAAACATACAGGGAATGATAGACCCCTGAGACGACTTCGAGGAGCAAGGGCAGGTAGATCTTCTGAATGGACAACTGCTGCTTGCCTGTGGTGGAGATGCACTCCAGGTGTGTCAAACAATTTCTGAAGTATATCAAAGAAACAGTAGTCATGTTTCTAGTCTTGGCTGGAAAAACCATATCATAAAACATAAATTAGTTATCAGATTACTAGGTGAAAACAAAGGATATGCTGATGATACAGAAAAATCAGAAAAAATGGGCTTATTTTAGGGGAAATAAGCCTCGGGTTGGGTTCTTTACTTTATTATTTGTTTTACGTTGGACTCCTAATTAGAATAGGAATTGTTTTTAAATCTTTTATTGGTCAATTAAGTAGCTAGTTTGATTACTAGTGGGTTTAGGCTATTTCTAGTCCTGTTAGAAGTCATATTTTGAGTCAATATATATTGAAGCATACCAATATAGAAATAAATATACTCAATTTCTGAATTTTGGTTCTGTGGGTTCAGTGTTTACTGCTATGTATTCACTGGTGTTACATGGCGGATTCCTCGGTGGACAAATGGATTCTCTTCACTGGTTTTTTGTGGATTCCTGCTCCATTATCCTATTATTCTATTTGTTATTTCTATCTATTATCTATCAGTCAACTAAGTTCCATTTCAGAACTCTGAACTTTATTCCTGCAGTTCTACTATTCTTCTAGGATTTCAGTTCCAGCCTTCCAGGTTTGTTTTCCAAAACAGTTCTATTTGCTGATTTGTGGCTGGTGATTCTACTATATTCCGATTTCGGTTTGTCTTGTTCTCAGATTTCAGTTTCAAACCCTAAGCTTCTAATGGATTTCTGGTTTTCCTAGTTGGATTCAAATTCTGATTATTTCTGAGTTATTTGGTTGAATCTGATCTCAATTTAGTTCCAAATCCTCTATTTAAATCCCTAGTCTAATTCTGTTTTGAAATCCCTAAAAAGCTCTCCATTGATTCGGTAGTTTTTGAGCTTTCCTAGTTGGAGTAGGTTTACTTGATACCTCCAGATCCAACCACCACAATTGGTTCAAACTTTGAATACTTAATTTTTCCTGTTGGGATCCTTGGGTTACTATTTCAAGCAAATCATATCTGTTCTGCTCAAGTTATTAAATTTTCTATTTTTCTGGTTCTAGTTCTTATTTCCTGCGACTTTGTTGAGCTAATCTCCCACTGGATTTTCCCTGGTTCCGGATTTGTCTTCATAAGGTGAACTTGTGAGATCTCAAAACATAAATGTGAACGCACGAGCCAAAATAGAAACAAAAAGTCAAAGCTAAAAACATGTTCCTGGTCACTTTCAATATTTATATAAAGGAACATACCCCTCCTCCTAGGAAAGCATCAATTTGGATTGGGCCTAAGGTAGTTCCAGGAACAGCAGATTGGATTGGTTTGTATTTTTGTGCTGATGCAGCTACTGGATCCTTTTCTGCCATCATCTCTATTTTTTCAAAAAGATAGGATATGAGTGCAGAGATTAAGAATTCATTTATAAATAGTTTGCAACTTTCCCAAGGGAGACTTTTAATAATTAAAAAGGGGGAAGAAGAACTAAAAGGAAGTATTTGACTAGAGCATAAACAGAATAACACTTACTCAGTAAAGCATTGATGAATGCCGATTTTCCAACATTAGCTGAACCCTGTAACAAACATGAATGTGAATTCCTACACAAATAGATATAAGCACAGAACAAGTTGAAAGCAGAATCCAATGACAGGTACACCTTGAAACAAGGAGACTGAGAGTTTGAATGCAAGCAAACAGTGGGGGAAACAAAACAACAAAAGTAAATGAAATCAAAGGAAATACTGTTGATGATTTTTTTGACCTAAAAACAAGGAGGAGTGCAAGATCAAATGCAACATTACAAAATTGTATTAAGAAACTCTATCCAAGTCTTGCAACACGTTTGAACGACTTGATGTAGAGGTGATGGCCTTTTTTCTCTTTTTTCCCTTTCAAAGGCCTCAAGGTTCACATTCTTTTCTTTTTCATTTCTTTGTATAAAATTCTGCCAACAGAATTTCATGTTCTTTACCCTCTTTGCTCAGTGAGTTGACACTCTCGTAGCATCTCATATCAACGCCATTTGGAAAATTTTCATCCAACAGTAATTCATACAAGTTCGCATTCTATTGCCAATCTTTTTATATATGATAATGAGATTGCAAGTTCTTCTATATAACATATTAAAAAACCACAAATAATATTAAACTTTACTGCAGATCAAATCGAAGGATCTACTTGTGGTGGCCTTAAGAGAGAGAATAAGAGAAAAAGAAATAGAAGATAAGTAGCTGTTCTGGATTTGCGAACAGTACCCGTGAACAATAACATGAACAGCACTTTAGAAGAAAGATGAGAGAGAGAGGGAGAGGCACCAACCTTCACTTAAAACTAAACATTAACACATTCTGTTATCAAATCGTTCGGTTTGGCCATAGGCCTACATAGCTTTCTAAATACTCGAAGCAGAAAATAAGAATAGAAACAAAGATTGCCACAATCTCCCAATCTCAAATTGTATGGGAGGTTTCCTAAAGTGACTATAAAACTGAGAATAGAACAAGAATTGTTACAATCCCAGATTCCTGTAACCAAATCAGTAAAACCAGAAGAGAGGAAGAAAAGAGAAAAAGAAGGAGAAGAGAGAAAGGAGAAACCGCAGACAGCCTCAAAGAGAGAGCAACCTGCAATCTGTCCAGAATGGGCTGATCGCAGGTCTTCTCTATGTATATATATCAAAAATATGAAAAGGAAGGTTACAAAAATACCCCCCAACATAACCATAACCCTGAAGAAGCAAAGCAGGTCCAATAGGTCAAGTATGCCTATCGAACCTGTCCAGATAGCAGGGATTAGCATTGTTCTGAAACAGTGACAAACACAACACTCCCCCTCAAGCTGGAGCATACACATCACCCATGCTCAGCTTGGTACAACCATTGCGAAAACTAGGAGTAAACAAAGACTTAGTAAACATGTCAGCTAACTGATCCGTTGAAGGAACAAACGGAGTCTCAATCAACTTCTTTAGACAGCATCACGAATAAAATGGCAGTCCACCTCTATGTGTTTGGTCCTCTCGTGGAAGACCGGGTTACTAGCAATGTAAACTGCAGCTTGGTTGTCACAATACACCTTCACTGGCTTGGTCATTGGAAATCCCAACTCCAAGAATAACGACCGCAGCCACATCAACTCAGCAGCGGTATGAGCCATAGCTCTGTACTCTGCCTCGGCACTGGACTGAGCAATAGTAGTCTGCTTCTTGCTACGCCACGTAATAAGATTACCTCCAACAAAGGTACAGTATCCAGTAGTAGAACTCCGATCACTAGCAGAGCCAACCCAATCAGCATCAGAGTAGCCAACTAGTTTCATATGCCGATTAGGACGATAAATCAACCCTTTTCCAGGGGCACCTTTCAGATAACGAAGAATACAGACAGCAGCATCCCAATGGTCTTTCTGAGGAGACTGCATGAACTGACTAAGAACTCCAACAACATAAGAAATGTCAGGACGAGTCACAGTAAGGTAAATCAGCTTGCCAATCAAACTCCTATACTGATGCACATCCTGAAAAGGTTCACCATCATCAACACCAAACTTTTGGTGATGATCCATAAGAATATCAACGGGTCTGGATGCAAGCATCCCAGTATCAAATAGAAGATTCACAACATACTTTCTTTGAGACAGACTGATCCCTTTCTTACAGCGGATCACCTCAATCCCGAAAAAATAATGGACATGACCAAGATCCTTGGTCTGAAAATGGCGCTGGAGATGAGCCTTTACTTCAGAAATACCTGCCTCATCATTACCAGTAAGATAATGTCATCAACATATACACCTCTGCGACAGACAAAGGCAGAATGGTCAAAATAGCACTGAGAAAAACCACATGTTACAATGGTGGAACAAAACTTATCAAACCATGCTCGAGGGGACTATTTAAGTCCATAAATAGCCTTGTGCAAGCGACACACACGACTTATACTCTCCCCCTGAGCAACATAACCAGGAGGTTGCTCTATATACACAACAAAGAGGTTACTCCATATACACCTCCTCCTGTAGATCACCATACAAAAAAGCATTCTTAATGTCCAACTGAAACAACAGCCAATCAAGGTTGACAACAAGAGAAATAAAAAGGTGAACAAAGTTCAATCTGGCAACCGGAGAGAACGTCTCAAAGTAATCAACACCATAAGTCTGAGTATACCCTTTAGCAACCAGACGGGCCTTTAACCGCTCAACATAGCCATCAAAATGATACTTAATAGTGTACACCCAGCAACACTTAACCAGATCCTTACCAGGAGGTAAATCTACCAGGCTCTAGGTACCATGACTCACGAGAGCATCCATTTCTACATCTATGGCAGCCTTCCATCCAGGGATATGTAGGGCATCATTATGGGAACGGGGAATAGGGTTAGTGGAAAGGGATAGTGCAAGGCTATGGATGGGAGAGGGAAGATGAGATAATGACATAAATTTATCAATAGGGTACACAACAATGGATTTCTAAGTGCAGGAACGTGTACCTTTACGATGTGCAATTGGTAAGTCACCAGGCGGAGGAGGAAGAGGAGCTTCACCAGCGGAAGACAGCAGTGGAAGGAGTGAATCTTCAGGATTAATGACCTCGCCACCTGGCTGTCCAGTCTTCTTCCTGCGTCAATAAACCTGCAGGGGAGGTGAGGCACTGGTACTAGGAGCATCAGGTAGGGGTATAAGGGAGGGTATGGGGGAAGGAGATGGAGAAGACCACTCCGGACTAGACTAGGACACCTGAGGAGAATAAAATTATGTGCCTTCAAAAAAGGTCACATCAGCATTAACAAAATTCCTATGAGTAATGGGGCCATAATACTTATACCCTTTCTGGGTATGAGAGTAACCCAAAAAGATGCACTTAGTAGACCTCGGGGATAACTTGTCAACTTGCATATGCAAGTCATGGACGAAACACACACACCCAAAGATGCAGGGTGGAACAGTAAAACTCGGTAAATTAGGGAACAGAACAGGAAATGGAGACTTATCTGATAGGACAGAGGATGGCATGCGATTAATCAAATAACAAGTGGTTAAAATACCATCACACCAAAAATGTTTAGGAACATGCATGTGAATCATAATGGCATGGGCGACTTCAAAAAGATGCCGGTTCTCGCGCTCTACTACCCCATTTTGCTATGGGGTATAGGCACAACTAATTTGGTGTATCATCCCATGGGTATCACAAAAATCAGAAATATCAATTTAAGCATATTCTAAAGCATTGTCAGAACGGAAATTTTTAATAGGAATGCCAAACTGAGTCTTTATTTCATTATAAAATTTGTGAAACAAATGTAAAAATTCAGATCTGTCCTTTAGCATGTACAGCCATGTAAGGCGAGAATGATTATCCACAAATGTCACAAAATAGTGGAAACCAACTCTGTTACTGACTCTGCAAGGACCCCATACATCAGAATGGACTAAAGAAAATAAGGACGGACTACGAGACACAGAGCGAGATGGGAAGGACACACGATGATGTTTACCCAACTCACATGTCTCACACTCTAACCTAGGGACAGACTTAAAACTAGGAAATAAAAGTTGTAACCTAAAAAGCAACAAATGACCTAAACGACAGTGCCATTGGAAAGGAGTCATGTCCCCAACAGCTGTAGCAGCAGCAGAAGGATGACAACCGCTATTGAGAGAGTATAACCCATCCTTTACACGCCCTCCACCAATCGTCTTCCTCGTGTGAAGATCCTGAAAAACACAGTAAGAAGGAAAGAATGTCACTGAGCAATTTAAATGAACTGGTTAATTGACTTACAGAGAGAAGACTTAATGGAAATTGAAGAACATGTAAGACAAAAAATAAATTAATGGATGGGGTAGGTGCATGGTTTTAAGTATCGGTGCGTATCGTGCCGTATCGGTAGGCATCGGCACGATACATACCGATACGTATCATGAAAATTTTAAAACCCTTATGTATCGATACGTATCCTACGATACACACCGATACGCACCGATACACCACCGATACGCACTGATACTCACCGATATGTACCGATACTCTATGAAAAATTCAAAATTGAAGTGAAATGTACGTTTCGATA
>NW_024868282.1:20261-27547 GCF_013358625.1 Macadamia integrifolia
GGAAGGACACACGATGATGTTTACCCAACTCACATGTCTCACACTCTAACCTAGGGACAGACTTAAAACTAGGAAATAAAAGTTGTAACCTAAAAAGCAACAAATGACCTAAACGACAGTGCCATTGGAAAGGAGTCATGTCCCCAACAGCCGTAGCAGCAGCAGAAGGAGGACAGCCGTTGTTGAGATAGTATAACCCATCCTTTACACGCCCTCCACCAATCGTCTTCCTCGTGTGAAGATCCTGAAAAACACAGTAAGAAGGAAAGAATGTCACTGAGCAATTTAAATGAACTGGTTAATTCACTTACAGAGAGAAGACTTAATGAAAATTGAAGAACATGTAAGACAAAAGATAAATTAATGGATGGGGTAGGTGAAATAGTACCATGTCCAAGGACTGGTGTGGAAGCACCATTAGCAAGGATAATAGAATTGGAACCGTTATTAGTAGAAAAATTCTTAAAAAGTGATGACTTACCGGTCATATGGGCAGAGGCACCTGAATCAATGATCCAAGGAGTAGATGTAGTAGTAAGAAGGGTTGAGGTACCTGTGTGGGCTAGGGTAGCAGCAGATATAGATGCACCATTAGATGTATTAGAGGATGCCTCAGGAGTGTGCAAGCGTCGGAGCAACTGATTGATGTTATCACACAGACCGGTAGCTGAATCTCCTGAAGAAGGTGTTGGTTTAGGATCAACTGGAGCCATTGTGTCAGTACCATCGTCTGACACTGCATCATTAGCTAACTGTGTTGCCCACTCTGGCTTGCCATGCTTTTCCCAACAAGTCTCAATAATATGGTTGTGCTTTCCACAAAAAGTACACTGGCGAGCTGTATGATCAGAGGGTTGTCCACCAGATCCTCGACCAGCCGACCCACGACCTCCTCCACAACCTCGACCATGTCCACGGTTGGCATGGAAGGCAGAACTATCTTTGGAAGACTGGTCAGGTTTTGTAGAAGAGGTAATTCGCTGCAGTCGTGAGTATGTATCATTCAGAGTAGCACAGTATCCCCTATAAGTAAGTGACCCGTCACGGCCTTCAAGTCATTGTTCAAACCAGTCAAGAATTTGGAGACGAAGAACTCGTTACGCTAAGCCTTCAATTTGTCAATGTCAGTGGTCAAGGGTTGAAAGACACTCTGAAAGTACTGTAATATTCGGAAAGTGGCTTGTCTGACTGATGAAACTGAAATAGTTTTTCATAGATATCATAGATACGGGTCATGTTCTTCTCCGGAGAGTAGGTCTCCTTCAAGTCATTCCACCCTCCCTTGGTAGTAAAATGAAACATAACATTGGCAGTGATATCTGGTTCTATACTGTTCCATAACCAAATTAAGATTAATGCATTCTCTTTCTGCCATTGAGTATAACCAGTGTCAGATTCTTTGGGAGGATCAGAGGTGGTGTAATCAAACTTATCCTTTGCCATTAGATAAACCTTGACTGACTGAGCCCAAAGAAGGTAATTCGAGCTTCCCTTAAGCTTGATAGATGTAATTTGGACATTCACATTGTCCGATGCAGAGGAGGTAGAGGTAGGGGTAGTAGTAGTTTTGTTCTCAGCCATGAGAGCAAGGAATAGTGACAAGCAAGTAGTGCAAAGACAACCAAATAAGAAGGACTCACCAACCAGATCTGATAAACAGCAGACAAGTAGCAATCAGACCCCAAGAAACTGAAAAAAAATTCCAGCCGATAGGAGCTGCTGGCAGGGTAAGGTCGAATGGAATGGGAGCAACAAAAGAGGCTCCAAAAGCCTAGTAGTTTATGTAGATAAGTAGTAAACAGCAGCACATTCAACCGTGAAGCAGTAGAGGCTTCACACATAGGGCGGCAGTCACAAACACATCAGAAATAGGGGCGGCGGCCATTAAAAAACTGCAGAAATAGGAATCGGCTTTAGCGATTTTAGGGAATCAAGTCTGAATCCATGCAGCAGTGGTAGGGTCGCCTGATTGTGCTTATATCATTATAATCAGGCCAAAAAATCAGAGTAGCAGCTGCAATAGGTGGCTGCGCACCAAAGAGGAGTAGCGCAAGGTAGAGATCAGCAGAGAGTGTTGACCTAAAACCTTGATTTGATAACAGAAGCTCTGATACCATGTTACAATCCCAGATTCCTGTAACCAAACCAGTAAAACCAGAAGAAGAGAGGAAGAAAAGAGACAAAGAAAGAGAAGAGAGAAAGGAGAAACCACAGACACCCTCAAAGAGAGAGCAACCTGCGATCTGTCCAGAATGGGCTGATCGCAGGTCTTCTCTATGTGTACATATCAAAAATATGAAAAGGAAAGTCACAAAAATACCCCCCAACATAACCATAATCCTAAAGAAGCAAAGCAGGTCCGATAGGACAAGTATGCCCCTATCGGACCTGTCCAGATAGTGCTAATCCCTTATCGGGAGGGATTAGCGCTGTTCTGAAACAGCGACAAACACAACAAGAATAATAACAAATAAAAAAAGGAAACTAACCTAAACAAGACTCGATTTATAGGAACCAAATCCAGCCCAACCATTACTATATATATATATATATATATACAAAGGACAAATGTTTTCTGTTTAGAAGCGGTGGAACTAGCACCTTCCGCTCTCTGTCTCTCTCCGATGAACATCAAATGACCTCTTTGCCCAGAGGAGAGAGCAGAGAGCGGCAGGTGCTAGCACCCTCTGCTCCTGGACACAGAACACTCGCCCTAATGAAAATAAGGAAATAAAATCCAAACAGAATCTGGCATGAACAGTACCACGTGAACAGTACACATGCTAGGCCTAAACCAGAAAAATAGTTCAGATTGAACCAGAGCAACCCAACCCAACTCGCAGGAACTGGTTTTCTTTCTCCTTTCTAGCAGTATACTGCATCACTAGTGCTGTACTGCATCAAACCTCCAATAATCCCCACCCATTCAACCCAGGAGACCAAAACACTGACAGGTTAAAGAAACCAATACAAATGCCCCAGCTTCCAGAGCGTAAATTGAACCACTTGACTTGAGAGTGGATAATTCTTTGGAGGATATATTGAAAATGAACTAGCTTACCAATGTGTCCAGAATATAGAACTCCAAGAAACATAAAGCACTTCTTGGCAAAATATATTTACCATATTCTTATGCATATTTGGCTAATAAATTACTTGAAAAAATAATGGCATACTATTTTGTTGCGCATGTTTAAATTTCCATGTGAGCCCCAAGGCCCTTGCATCTACAACCTAGCATATGCACATGCCCAGGCATGGACACCTTGCCATAGAGAATCATGTGAACAAGCATATGCAACCATAAGAGAAGAAAAAGGAATTGTATTCCCATTGCAACTTTCATCCTAAGAATCAACCCTTTCTCCTAAAAATGAAAAATCCAGTGAAAACTACTAAAAGTTTTGTTTTTCACCTTAAGACTACTAGTAAAATTCCGATGCTAAGTCGCTAACTAACAAAAGTTGAAATACAAAACGAACACTCCCAGTCAAATAAAGCTAAAAGTATACAGTAAACTAACCTCAGATGATGGAGATTGCAGGAGCAAACAAGTGCTAGATGTGGCACAACAATTGCAAAAAGAGAAATGATACGATTTGCATGAACCAAAAAAAAAAGAGAAAGAAAGAAAACAATCATATGATATTAAGAGTCAAAACACCACATCTTTACGTAAAACACTAAAACAAATAAAATCTCTTCCTTTATCCACACAATGAAGCCATGTAAAATCTCTTCCTTTACTCACACCATGAGGCCAATAGTGCCATGACATCTCAGGGAAACAATACACCAGCAAGAATCATAATTTATTGACAAAAAATACTTGATACATTAACTTCAAGCTTTGCAATTCAGGACCTACTAACCAGGATGTAAACGTCCCGCCCCTGCACAGAAAATTTTACTGTCAGTACTCAGTACCCTTCTATCAGAGTGATACTGTTTCATGCCAAAATAAAGAGAGAACAACAGCAAGCCATCATAACTAAGATAAGACAAATCATGAGATTCGTGAATCCTGGTCCTAAGTAAGGAAAAGAAAAAGTGACTGAAACCTAAAATATAACTAAAAGGGCTGATCGCCACAAATGATAAAATTGATGGAAGACAGTCTCGTGGTGATCATTAAGAATTTAAATACCAGGAATAAGTTTGGATTGACTTTATTCAAAAAAAATAAAAAAACCAATACTTTCTCAAGCTTTTTCTTAAGATTATTTAGATACCACTGAGGAAATAAACCAAGTAAAAGTCAATATGCAACTCATAAAACCTGCCATTCCTGGCTACTCAATGTTGCCTCATATGTGAGATTTGGACAACATGAATTTCAGAAATGTTTGAAGTGATCTCCTTCACATTACAATGACCATTCTATCCACAAAATCTCACTAATGACAGCAATAGTTTGAAGTCTTCAGAGAAACTACTTTTATACCTCATCAAAGAGCCAGAGCTTCAACAGTTATTTTCACCAATGTCATCAAAATAACAATTCCAGTCTACTGCATCCATTATTAGAATTGTTCAATGTCAGTTATAACCTTGAGATGGGGAAGAATCCACCAATCGGTGGATGGCTGTGCCATTCTAGAACAAAGAAGTCCACAGCTGAAATCTAGACACGAAGATCTAATGTTTGCTGCAAATATGATCATTTCAGAAGTCAGAGGTCAAGTCTAACCTTGCTGTTTGAAGGCATAACTGTAATGCGGTTCTACGTCACCTAAGGAATTAGGGATTTAGTAGACCAAAGGAAATTCCAGAATCGCAGTGATTAGGAACCCAAAATAGAAACCAGAACTTCCCAAAATAGCAGTTAAGTTAAGGAATAGTGACTGAATTGAGATTAGAATCAAAGATAGAAATAGAAAGTAGATAGTAACTAAATTGAAATCAGAATTAGAAACTGAGGTGAAAAACAAAGAAATAACTGATGAAACAAATAATCAGTAATTATCCAGCAACCACAGGTGAAGAAAAGGTTCCAGGAAACTGAAAACAAGAGCAACGGAACATCAGGAAACTTCAGAAATCGAATGGCTGGATGAATATACTGATTGTTCTTGAAGGTTCAGATCAACAGATCAGTCAACAATAATATCCAGGTTATAAACAAATCTGAGAGACTGTCAGAGAAACAGGATATCAATCGAGTGTTAGATAAATAACCAGCAGAATAAGACTCAACAGAACTGTAGTTCAGCAAACAGACAAAACCAGAGAAGAATAGAATTTACCAGACACAGGGAAGAGAGAACAGAAACTGCCCTCAATCGACTGGATGAAGAAAAAAAGGAAAAAGATAAAGGAGAGAAAAGAAAAAGGATATGACCTTGAAATCACCACCAAAGGCCTCGATTGGAATGGCCACCAATCAACCTGCTGAATCATCACAACAGGGTTTGAAATGAATCATGACAGGACCAAGTTCTGACTTCTGAATCAACACTGAACAAAACAAAGTCTGAAGCCAAATCTCATTAGCTCAAAATGTGTGGGAAGCTGTGAACCAACAACAACAACAACTCAGCCTTATCCCCACTAAATGGGATCAGCTACACGGATCTGAACACAGGCAGCAAAAGAAAAATAGACGTAAAAATCAGTAAAAACACACCCAATGGGGTCGGCTATATGGATTCTAGCCCTCCAATCGGATCTATTCGAGGTCATACTTGGGACAAGACCTAAACTATGCATGTCTTCCCTCACAACTTCTCCTACTGTCCTAAACTCTTTTAGCTCCTTCAATCTGAATCAGATCACTCCTCCTTACTGGCACATCCCCATGCCTCCATTTAACATGGCCATACCACCTCAAATGACTTTCTTGAATCTTATCATGAATCGGGGCAACACCCAAATCAGCCCCAAAATTGGCATTCCTTATATTATCTTTCCTAGTTTTGCTGCAAATCCATCTCAACACCTTCATCTCCATTAAACATATCTTATCGGTATGACCCTTCTTAACCGCCCAGCATTATGCCTTGTACATTATAGCCAGTCTAACAACTGTCCTATAGAACTTTCGTTTCAGCTTTAAGGTCGGTCACACAACACCCCAAATGCACCTCTCTACTTCATCCATCCCACTTTAATCATCTGCGAAGAATCATTCTCTAGATCACCTTCTTTATTTATGAGATTGACCCCAAATATTTAAAATGATCACTTTGCAGTACCTCACTCTCCTCAATCTTCACCATTTCATTATCCATCATAGAGTGACTAAAGTTACACAACATATAATCCGTCTTCGTTCTACTTAATTTAAATCTCTTGATTCCAAGGTTGATCTTCATAGCTCCAGCTTAATATTAATTGCAGCTTTTGTCTCGTCCACCAAAACAATATCATCAGCAAAGAGCATACACCACGGAACCTCGTCTTGAATGTTCTTAATTAAATCATCCATGATAAGCACAAACAAATAAGGGCTTAAAGCAGATCCTTGATGTAATCCAATTGATATTGGGAATTCACTACTTCGCCCTCCCATGGTTTTCACGCTAGTCACCGCGTCCTCGTACATATCTTTAATTGTATCTACTTATTTACTCGATACCCTTCTATTCTCTAGTAAATGCTAGATTAGCCTTTATGGGAGGCTGTGAACCATTCTCTTTATTTATAGCTTTAAGGATATTAAAGTGTACCGTGGGATAATATTGAGTTGTAATTAGTTAGTTATTTTACTTAGCTATCCACCTTTATAGTAATTAGACCTAAGCCTCTTAGTAGGTTTCATACCAAGAGTTAATTACTTGATGACATAATATGAGGGGCTAGACCATGATAGAAGTTATTCAAGTCTTATCGTGCTTCTAGCTCACCTTTCTCTTCTCCATCGTGTTCAATGCACTTCTCTTTTCTTCCTCTTTCTCTTATAGGTGCTGGTTTATAGGTTCGGCATATTGTAACATGGTATCAGAGCCTTGTTAACCAATTCCTATTTTTTCCCTGGCTTGAAAGTCCTTTGAGGTCTTTCCCTTCTGGTTTGCAGCAACCTATGCTGCCATATCTGCTATATAGAACCTTAGGCCTTAGCTTGAAACTACATGAAAATAAATAAAGGTGTCCTCTACGTATATTGCCTATTGTTTCCCCTTTGTTTCGAGCACAATGGAAGATGGACCTATCTCGCTGCTATCAGCTATATGAAGGCTATCATGTGCCGCAGTAAGTCCTGGTGATTTCAGGTTTGAGTTTTCCTGTAAAAATTAACTGACTACATAAGCCTATAGCACCCTTTTATTTATTTATTTTTTTTTTGG
>NW_024868282.1:27620-58560 GCF_013358625.1 Macadamia integrifolia
TTTTTTTTTTTTTTTTTTTTTTAAGGCAATGAAGGCCCCCTTGGTTAGGTCCATGGCCTAGAATTGTGGCTGATCCAAGCCTCAGATGGGGATTAATTAGAATTTCCATGTGTGGACTGAGGAGAAGTTCCAGTACAGCTAAAACACTAAAAAAATAGTAAATTCTCTAGAAACTCTAAGAAAATAGACATAAACCATGACTCATATAGGCATCAAATCCTGCATATTTGGGCTTGCAGATTTGGCCCATTACAATAGAAAATCCAAAATACTAAACCATTACTATATAACCCATAGGAGACTTAAATTTGAGTCTTAAGTTCAGTCTATCTTGAACCACAGGTTCAGTTTGACCCAGAAAACTGAACCAAACCAAAAACAACAGGCTCTTTTTCTCTTCTTGAAGGAATTCTGCATCAAACCGGTATCATCATTCATCAAAAACAACTTCACTCTAAAGCAAAATGCTGGTTAAGCTTATAAACCAGACATACATTACTTCATCCACTGTACTGCCTGTTCTTGAAAAGGATCTTCGAGCAGCTAGTAATGAAAAAAAGCTTAGCCCTCTGATATTACTTTCAAAATGATCTGCCCAAAGATCATTAGAAGTTCCCAACAAATCTTCAACTAAAGCTAGCTTACACATCGACTAATATTTTATAGCCCAGACCTCCTCCCTGAGAAAGCACTGATGTTTGTCTTCCCATACTCCTTCCATGACTTAGTACTCCCTCGTATGCAATAATTCATTTAAAAAAGCAGAACGTAGGATAAGATAATACTAGGTGAATTCATCCTATATTCTCAAATATCTTTTATATCTCAAGTTGCTTGAATCTTAAGAATTATCATTGCATGGCAAAGACAATAATTTACTAGAAATATAATATAACGAGAAAATCCACCAATGCCTAGCTCGTGTTTTATTCCATTCAGAAGACCAGATGGGATGTTACATCAGGTCAGCAGCCAGAAAAAAGTTTTGCCAAATCTCCACGAATCAATCATGAGTCCAAGTTTTTTTTTTTTGGATGAATAAATAAATTCATTACCAAGGAAGAAGAATATACAAAGGAGAACAGGGGGGAGCCAGAAGGAACAAGACCTTAAGAGAGGTAAAAACTACAAGGGGCCGAAGGCCCAACTAAGAGAAGGGGGACATCAGGGGGGAGATGGTGGAGGAGGGAAGGCCTCAGGAGACAACAGTGGGCATGTTCCTTAGGCTATCACGAACTGGATAATGGCGAAGACAACCAAGCTTGAGCTAACACCGAAGTAGATGGCTTTCCAAATCTTATCCAAAGAACGAGAGTTGGGAGTTCATCTACGAATATTGCGCTCCATCCATATATGATTGATCGCAGCACCAAAGGCAAGCTTCCCAATAGTATCACAAATGGTGGATCCACCGAAAGCCATGTCAACCTAGATCCATTCTCTAGACAAACGAAGGATTCTCTTGCGAGACAGCCAGCAGGAGCTAAGGATCCTCTTCCAGACAGAGGAAGCGAAGGGGCAGAAGAAGAAAAGATGGTCGTCATCTTCAGTGCCATTCCAACAGAGACAGCAAGAGGGGGACCTGAATGTGCCAATAAATAAGAAAAGATTGTGTAGGAGGCAATTGGTGATGGCTTGCCATGCTGTGAAGCTGTGGTGCTAGATATGACCTTTAAAACAGATAATACCATGCCAAGGCATAAGGGGACCTTTGTAACGGATGAAATCCCAAGCAGAGGCAGAGGTGAACAAACCTTGGGAAGAGGGGAGCCTGATGACCTTATCCTCTCTTCCATGGTGATCCGGGGAAATGGGGGAAAGGGAGGACCAGATATCGGCAAGGTGAGGGGGTGAGCTCGGAGGAGACCATCCACCAGGAGTGAGAATGGAGGCAACAATGGCAGATCTACTCATTCCAGAGGAGTAGATGGATCTAGGAGAGACAAGAAAGAGCAGGATATTAGAGGGGTGCCAAGGATCCATCCATAGGGAGGTGGAGGAGCCATTGCCAATGACATAAGAAATCGCACCAAGGGCAGTAGGTCTAGAGCTAAAGATTTTGCGCCAGATCCAAGAAGCAACAAAGGAGGGGGAGGTAGATTGAAGAACTAATCTGATGAGAACCAGACGACCAGGATAGGAGAGAAGCTTGCATTTCCAAAGCTGAAGCCTTTATGAGTCCAAGTTTTAGTAGAATTCCAAAACAAGGTTCATGTAATCATACCCAAAGCACAAGGATGAGGCATTGAATGATGAGGACTAAATAACTCTGGGACATTCACAATCACCACCAATTTGTTCCTCTATTCCGAGTGGTTGTCTTGACTGAAATTTTTGGGACCACACTTGGTTAAGTCACCTCCTAAGATGCTCTACTTAGATCACCATATATTTATCTTCATTAATGGCCTCCAATTTTCAAATACAATATCATGAACTGACGTATCAAGGCCCTTCAATTTACCCAACGAACAAAAGATGACAAGTTTAATAAAAAGACGATGTAATATGAGTGGTGGGGTTGAATACTGATAGAGGGAGAAAAAGGAGGTCTCCTTCTTGAAGTCGGAAGCTACCATTGAAGCAGAAGAAACCAGTGACGACAATGGCAGAAGCTTGGAAAACTTGAAGACCGATAGCAGTGGGTTTCGCATAGGAGTCTTCCATACCAAATCCTGACCGACTTTAAGATATCTGGTCGCAAAAGGAGAGTGAGATTAACTGCTGTCCAAAGAACAGACAGGGACAGCGTCCAGGTTGATGGAAGAGAACTCAGGCTCAAGAGATCCTGTCCGCCGGCAGTGGTGGTTCGAACCAGTGGTGGTGTCTTCTGATATCAGATATGAGTTCCGTCTCTCTCACTCTCTTCTCTTCTCGTCTCCTTTCTTCTTCTTCGAATTTTTTTTTTCAAGCTAGGATTCCAATTGAAGGGGGAAAAGGAAAACAGAAAGCGGTGGGGTTTCTCTTGGGGGTTTCAGTAGGGTCTAAGGTTTGGGGTGGGTGAGAGATGGTTTTTTTTTTTTTGGGATTGCAGTTCTCAGCAGAATTGGGCACGCCGAGGGAAAGAAAGAGAAAAAAGGGAAGAAGAGCTTGATGGGGAGGAAGGATGGGATCCTTCCGCTCTCATACCAAGTTGATGGAGTGCTGGTAGGGGAGAGGGAAACAATCCCTGAGATGTCTCAGAGTTGCAAGGAGGGAGAGGAATCGCACAAAGAAAAGGGGGGGGGGTGGGAGGAGGAGAAGTATTGCACACACGCCCGCAGGCTCCACAAACACTCAACTCAATTCATCTTTTCTATTCTAATTTCTCAATTGGTTACATGGCATAAATAGTAAAAGAAGTCCGACATGAACCTACTCTAATTTGGAAATTCAAATTAATTAGAAACTAAATCCTAATAGCTATCTCCTACTTAAGCTGCCAAAAATAAACGACTGCATGAAAATAGAAATAAAATCCTGCAAGATTCTACTAGCCAAAGACCCAAATTGGATCGGTTCATCTCTATCTGGATAACCATATGGGTTTGGATCGGTCCATGGGTGTGCACCTGCATCACGGGTATAAGATCCTTTGTAATCTAGACTTCTGAATAGTGTTCCCCTCAGAATAAATAAGTAATAAAAGATCTAAGGAACACAGTTCTTGAAAATCAGATATAAATTAATCATTACAGCTTACAGAATGAAGCATTTTTCAGTATAATGGAATAAAGTGGCTCCTGTGAGCATCACTAGCATTTGTGTTGCTTATTCAGTGCAAGCAGAAAAATGTAGAAATGTGGTCATAGCTTCAATCCAAAGATTTCATTCATGCCAAGATATACGATAGAGAATTTATGGACCTTTTTCTCCCTTTGAATCTCTGAAGCAACTCCAGTAATTCCCACCAAAGACTTTGAACTTGTCAAGTGAACACTGAGGACACTGTAAACAAGACATAATTATGCTGCAAAGCTTTTGTTGGTGAAAGAACAACATCTGAATGTCATTAGACATGCTTAAAGAAATGGAAAAAACATATGAACATCATTTGACATTCTCAACAAAATGGAGCCAAAGAGGGTAAAACCTTTAACTTATATCTAATATGGATATAGATTTTTAAACATCCATCATTTTATGAATTTCGAGAACATATCTAAAAATCAATAGTCTACCTTTTTAATATTTTTGTACAGAACATAATCGTTATAGTTTCTAACAGGAATTCAGTTCTCATACAATTTAGGTCGTATTTTATTAAACACAGATCCAACCAAGAAAATTTTGAAACCATGACTCCATTTAGCTAGACTATATAATGCAATGCATGTTGGAAAGCATAGATTAGGTTTTGCGAAGTATCAGACATGCATAACTTGTACTTAGGCATGTTTTTAGAAAAATGAGGAGGAGAATAAAGCCACTTTCTCCACACTTTTCCTACACTTCCCAGTGATTTCTCATATATGTAAATTTGAGTTTAAGGAAGTAGTAAGATTAATAATCTAAGCTCTTATTGATTCTCTATAAGCATAAACATATTCTTTTTTTCTTTGCCAACTCTGCCCATAAGCTGGACTAGAACAAAGAGGTCAAATGGTTAAGAAGGTGGATTATACCATTGTGTTGTCCTTATCAGAATGTTAAAGCATACTCATGTTTCATGTCTTCAGCATTGTAACATGCTATTTTGATACAGATAATGCATGGACTAAAATTACACATTTCATGCAAATCTTAATAGAAGTCCACATGCTATGCTTCCACATGGTAGAAATCAATGATGTACAGGACTCAAGAGTCCTGACTTAAGAATTTTTTACCTGTAAAGTTTTTAAAAAGATTACAGTCAAGCCATAAGACAGTCCATCAATATGCAAATAAAAGGCATATGCAACAAGCAGAACACTTACTTGAGTTTTTTCTTCATAGTAGCTTCCACAACCCAATCACCGATGCAATTAAAATTAGTCCCCTTTGGAAGGAGATCAACCTTAATGACAATGAAAGATAGAATTATGGCAGGGTCTTGATTGGAGAAACAAGAAGAAGAAGAAAACAGCCTAGAAGGGAAATAAGTTTCCACAAATGGAGAGAATCACCTTAGTTACAACTAATATAATTGGATTTGCACCAGCAAGATCACGTATTCGTGTCAAGAAACTGCCATTAAAGTCAACAATATCAACCTACATATCATTGAGGAGATAAACAATAAGACATCAATAGTAACATTAACCAATCTGCACCCAAAGTCAGAGGCATCATCAACGTAGAAAGTTTATTCGAACTATTTTTGAGAAGAAAGAAAACAACAATAAAATAGGAACAATAGGATTCCCATGTGGAAGTTAATGATGGTGGAAAGATTTCAACACGATGAGAAATTCCTTCAAAATAAGACTTCTGAAAAATAAGTACAAAGGGATTCAATTAAATATTTCAGAGCAATCACTAGGTTTAACACCCTCCACTCCCCCCCCTCCCCTTTTAATCAGAACTTAAATTATCAAATTGAGAACATGGTGAGATTTTTCATCCATACCCCCTCCTCAACCTAAGGCCCGAGGGAAGGGAAGGGGAGGGGAAGAAAAATGCAATCAGAGATGAAGTCTCATTAATTTTTGATAAACTTTGTGGTTAATATGATAACCCTTATGGTTAATATATGCATTTTGCCAAGCACATACCTCTATAATTATTTAATTTAAAAACTGACTATCTAGATTAAACGGATAGCCTCTGTACCGTACATAAAGAAAATGAGTTGGTGTGATTAGCATTCTCTTACTTCCATATTGATGAAAGAGAGAAAATTTCTTGGGCTACAATTAAATGCCATTGATGCATCAAAACTACCAGCAGAGCACCTATGACTATAGAGAAGGAAATAAGTTAGCTGATCCATTTGCTTCTCATGCTCTTCAAATAGGGCAGGATTTTTTATATCAAAGTTAGCTAACACACAACATCAAAATAACCATTTTTCATGTACTTAGGAGTAAGGCCTATCAACCTTCCATAGTACACATATTCTTTACACTATCAGCACAATTAACATAAGGGCATCCCTAAGGTCTTGAACTACGTAATCGGAGCACTTTCATTTTCAAAATTCAGCCATGTTGGTCCCCGACACTTCTTTTTCTGAGCCCGTAAAACTTCATGGAAGGTGTTAACAGCAATGCCCATGTCTGTGCCCTTGTTACCTAGGTCCTGAATACTGATTAAAAACAAAAGAAACAAAACTATAATAACTAAAATACATGAGGGTGCGGACTAACTATGGGTACCTCAACTTCCATTAATTATATAGACCAATATTTAAAATTTATTTGTCTCAGTTAAAAATAATCTATTAATTTTTGTTAATAACTTCAAATGTACTCATTCTTTCTCTAAAAAAATGTTCAGGGATGTGAATGAATAGTGTTCAAGTCAATCTGGTTTATCGCATCAATCACATAGTGGGAATAGTACAAAAAATCATGTTTGTCGCTTTTCAATGGGTTTGTAGCTATCATTCCAATGTCAAAACACCAACAAAGTAAGAGATTTGACTATCAAAGTATCATTCTCCAAGCAAATAGTTATTTATACCCTCCCAATCCCCACCCCACCCCCACCCCCCCTCCCCCAAAAAAAAAAAAAAAAAGAAAGCATTTTCAGGAATTTCACTCAATGTGAGTAACCTTTGACAATATATGGCGGCATGGTGCCTTACTAGGCATTTGTAGTATATTGCAACTCCTTCATTAAATCAACAATGGCATTGACATTTGCAGCATGTTTTGAAAATAAATAAATAAAAAGAAAAGCCAACCCTCAAAATTTAAGTTCAAAATCAATCGTTCTTACGAAAGTAGGTTGATAGCGTAAGCATTTTCATCTTATACTTCACTCACATCATACATGAGTGACAATTCGAAATATTTCCCACAGGCCTTACCAGTTTAACTATCAAAGCTTTCTCATGACGTAGGTGGGATAACTTCTCCCGAAGCTCCTCCGCCGAAATAAACTGCTTCCCTCCAGAATAACCACCATTTCCCCCAACAGCAGTTACCATATGTCCATGAGAAAGAAGTCGACACCTCCCACAAAGAACAGTTTTAAGCTGGCGGTGCTTCTTCTTCTGCAATCAAATATAAGCATTTAGAAGCAATGGTATAAGTCAACTCTTCAAACGCCTCGTGTTCCACAAGCCAATTCATAAAACCAGTACTTCAAAAACCAATTTCTAAAACATCAACAACCAAATGACAAGTAAAATCTCGTACCAATTCGTAGGTCTCGGAATTGACATAACCCGGCCCATCAACTTCTGAAGTCTGCAGTGGAGCACCACAGCCATAGCAACAAGCGATAGCAGAAGAAAGTTTTGGACCGGTATTCGACTTCTTCCCCTTTTTCTTCTTCTTTTCCGAAGCAAGAACGAGCGCAGCGGCGGCCATGGATTGCTGACGTTCCAGAAATAGTTGGCCACGAGTCATCGCGGCCGCACCAGTTCCTTCGAGTTCAACGTTAGGGATGGAGGCATTAGCTTCAAAGATTGGACTCTGTCGTTGTGCATCTGAGTCCGTGGTTTTGCAGGTGATAAGAGTAGGTTTGTGATGAGTTCTGAAGATAAGACATGGAATAGGGTTTCCAAGTTGGTGAGAAAGAGAGAGTGGAGATAACGAAACTGAAGACGAGAAGAGGGAATTGGGCGCCATTAATGGCCGTTGCAGTCTCTCTATCAGTTGGATTAGTCGACTGAGGAGTGAGCATACTCGAAGGCACCGTTTGATAATGTTTGCAGAAACATAAATTCCCGTTTTTGGGAACAGAAACAGATTTAAAGGTGTTTAGTAAACCTTGTTTTTGGAAATGTTTCCCGTAATTATCTTGTATTTCATTTTTGATATCCCTTGTTCCCCTCTCTTCTCTCGTTTTGTTCTCTTACCCTTAATAGAGAAAAACAAACCTTAGTTTTGGTGATCAAGGGCCCATTTGATAACATTTCTGCCGTTTCTATTCCTATAAACAGTAGAAACATAAATTCACGTTTTTATGACCAGAAACAGATTTTTGGGTGTTTGATAAACCTGTTTCTTGGAACGATAAACAAAAAGAGTTTCTTCCATACACCATAAAGTACCAAATGTAGGAAAAATATGCTCTTCAAGAAGAAATTTCTATATAAACATATATTTGATCAGAGATTCCATTATATGAGTGTGGAAATGAGAGGGAAGACTCCAGTTTAACACCACAAACAATGTGGGCAAACATTCAAAGGGTTAAAAGTTAAAAGCATAGCCTCAAAATCAGAAAGCAGGTATAATAAAAAGAACAACAATATAATTTGCAAATAACCAGTACTGTAAAGTAATTCCAGATCACAAACCTCAACGAAATTCGTCAATTTGGGATCCCTAATGACCACCAATCGATGAACCTGGAGAGCAATCAATAGCTCTACATATGAAGAAAACTGAAAATCACCATTACAGATAAATAAGGGGGAATCAATCTTCAGAATCTGAAGCTTCCAATCTCTCCAGTAAAGCGAAACGACCGAAGGCAAGATTCATTGTTAAAAATATCGATAAACAGATTGAATGAATCGGAAAGACGAGAAAGAGATAGAAGGCGGTAAAGAATCCCAATAGGGAATGAGAATCTAGGGCACATTTGAGATTCGTGACAGACTAACACATTAGGGCTAAAATCAGAGAAGGGTTCAATGGTTACCTTCTTGAAGCAAATAACCAAATCGAGAGTTGCAGAGCTGTGGAGTCCACTTTTGAACTTGAGAAGAGTTGCAGAGGGTTCACGAGAGAGAGTTTCTTTCATAAGTTGCAGAGCCCTCAAGAGTTGTAGAGGGTTAACGGGAGTTAGAGACACAAGGGAGTCCTGCTTCGAGAAACGAGCGAAACAAGTAAAGGGCCCGTTTGATAACGTTACCAGAAACGTGTTTCTGTGTTTTCTTGTTCTCAGAAACAAAGAAACGGCATAAATACCGTTTGGTAAAAGTGTTATGTTCCACTTGTTTCTTGAAACATAAATTGAAATTTATAACGATTTATGCTTCAAGAAACATGAATGATGAAACAAGTTTTACTTGTTTCGCTCGTTTCTCGAAGCAGGACTCCCTTGTGTCTCTAACTCCCGTTAACCCTCTACAACTCTTGAGGGCTCTACAACTTTTGAAAGAAACTCTCTCTTGTGAACCCTCTGCAACTCTTCTCAAGTTCAAAAGTGGACTCCACAGCTCTGCAACTCTCGATTTGGTTATTTGCTTCAAGAAGGTAACCATTGAACCCTTCTCTGATTTTAGCCCTAATGTGTTAGTCTGTCACGAATCTCAAATGTGCCCTAGATTCTCATTCCCTGTTGGGATTCTTTACTGCCTTCTATCTCTTTCTCGTCTTTCCGATTCATTCAGTCTATTTATCGATATTTTTAACAATGAATCTTGCCTTCGGTCGTTTTGCTTTACTGGAGAGATTGGAAGCTTCAGATTCTGAAGATTGATTCCCCCTTATTTATCTGTAATGGTGATTTTCAGTTTTCTTCATATGTAGAGCTATTGATTGCTCTCCAAGTTCATTGATTGGTGGTCATTAGGGATCCCAAATTGACGAATTTTGTTGAGGTTTGTGATCTGGAATTATTTTACATTACTGGTTATCTGCAAATTATAAATACTTGCTTTCTGATTTTGAGGCTCTGCTTTTAACTTTTAACCCTTTGAATGTTTGCCCACATTGTTTGTGGTGTTAAACTAGAGTCTTCCCTCTCATTTCCACACTCATATAATGGAATCTCTGATCAAATATATGTTTATATAGAAATTTCTTCTTGAAGAGCATATTTTTCCTAGATTTGGTACTTTATGGTGTATGGAATAAACTCTTATTGTTTATCGTACCGGCATATGTATGGCTCATTGTGTGCAAAAAACGTTCCAAGAAACAGGTTTATCAAACACCCAAAAATCCGTTTCTGGTCCTAGAAACGTGAATTTATGTTTCTGTTGTTTATGGGAACAGAAACGGCAGAAACGTTGTCAAACGGGCCCTAAAACTTGTTTCGTCATTCATGTTTCTTGAAGCATAAATTGTTATAAATTTCAATTTATGTTTCAAGAAACAAGTGGAACATAACACTTTTACCAAACGGTATTTATGCCGTTTCTTTGTTTCTGAGAACAATAAAACACATAAACACATTTATGGTAACGTTATCAAACGGGCCCCAAATCTCCAGCAACCTCCTTGGACTCGGAGATAACAGTCAAATCATCCACAACCCATTTTCGATTACTCAATGGAGAAACCAAACTCGCATAGTATAAGATCAAAGCTTTGGTGGCGAAATTTTGGGTTTGGGATCCTCAGCCGGGGAAGATGGGAAGACCTTTGAATTCATCTTCTTTCCAGTAGTCGAAGCCTTTAGGTGAGGGATCGGAGGAGGCGGGTGAGGGCAGTGACGTAGCGGACTGTGGAGGGCCGTGATGAGTCTTGAAGTAGGATTTGGTGACGGGAGGAGGAGGGACCGGTGAACGGAAAGGTAGATCTGAAATTTATGGGGAATTAGAGATCTCTTCTTGTTCACCTTCGCTGCCAAAGCCTTTGAAGTCAGCTGCAGTGGCGAGGGCGGAGCAGCTGTTGAGTTCTTGGCCAAGGAGAGAGAGGACAGAGAGGAGGGTGAGGAAGTACCAGAGGGTCTCTCCTCGTGGTGTTAGGAGGGTGGTTATGGGTCTGAACTATGAACAAGAGGTTGGCTTCGCCATGGCTCTCGATGGGTACTGTGAGAGAGAGAGAGAGAGAGAGAGAGAGAGAGAGAGAGAGAGAGAGAGAGAGAGAGAGGGGCAAAGAAGAAGAAGAAGAAAAATATGCCTTGATTTAGCTTCTTCTCTGCTTCTTGGAAATTCAATTTGAGTATGACCGTGGTTTTCTGGAGTTCTGGTATCGAAGCTGTAAACCTTGGATTTGAAGGAATTAGGGCTTCGATCATCAAATGGATTAGAGAGAAGAAATCAGAGGTTGACGGTGAAGAGAAAAATTACCTAATCTGATGTTATGCTTTTGGGAGGGTAGTCGGATGTGGAAAGGGGAAATGTCGGGGTTGGGTTAAATTATTGCTTCGCTGTTTGTTTCAAGAAACGATGAAACGAGTAGAACTTGTTCCATCATTTCTGTTTCTTGAACCAGAAATAGATATAAATTGCTATTTTTTTTCTGTAATTAGATGAAACGGAACAGTTTTGTCAGACACTTTTTGTTCCGTTTATGTCGTTTCTTGACACCGAAACGGTAGAAACACGTTTCTTGAAACGTTTTCAAACGAGCCTGATGTTCCCGGGGCCCCGTTTGTTTAAGGGGGAGTTTGGGGTGGGAATGTCTTATTACTGAGCCCAAATGTTGGTGGGGTTAAAAGTAGGGAAAGTAAAGTTGGAGAAAAGTTAGACTTTTCCACCCCAATCTTGTTTGGTTAGCACATAACTGTTGGAGAGAGAGAACAAAGGAAAGAATAAAGAAAATCATTAATTGCAATGACTTCCCACCTCAAAAAGTCCCTGAAACGGGATGGGATAAAAACTACATCAACATACATGAAAGCTCATCTCCCAATGTTGTCTAAAGTATTTCTCACCACATTATATTCAAACACGTGACTTTACAATGTTTGTTGGATAAAATGTATTATTTAAGACTTGTACATGCTTCGCACGTGTCATTAGATATAGTTGAGGTGTATTCTTCTCTTGTGCCATGGCAAAGAGGGTGTTGATGTATGCTAGCTAATGTGGTTTTTCTGGCCAGTGGTTATTTTTATTGAAATCAACATTTGTGGATTCATTGTTTCGGAACGAAGCTTTGTTTTTCTTTTTTTTAAAACTCCTAATCCGCTCTCACTCGCCACTACTATCGGGGTTTTGATTGATTTCTCGTCCTTTAGTAGTTTAGCTATTTAAATGTTTTAGTTCGCTAAGTTTGAAAAGTCCAAAGAGTACAAATTAGCCACAAAACTTTGATACGATTTCTTGATCATAGATCAGCCAGTTTCGTTGAAAAGTCCAAAGAGTACAAATTAGCCACAAAACTTTGATACGATTTCCTGATCATAGATCAGCCAATTTCGTTAAGTTAAAAATAAAAAATTCAAAAGAGCAACTTTGAGGCAGTTAATTAGTAGCCTATGGATTCGAAGTCACTACGAAAGGGTTGGTCAATAGCATGGCTCTTTCTTTCCCGGGTCTCCTTTCAAAGGCCTTTCTTCGAATGCCTAATCCGGTAGGGCCGGACGGCTTTGTTTGCCCCAACTTGGCGAATCGCATCCCGGCGCAATGACATTGTTTGTGTTGTGTGTCCCTTACCATTCTTTCTCAGTGTTTGCAATGACTGGGAAGCCAATCGTAGAAGCGAAGCCTATCACCACGCCGACCATCAAATACGAGATTGGGCACCTTCTCAAATATTGGATGGAATGGCCCAACCCAATAATGGAAGGTTATAGTACGCGATGCGTTCCATTTGTACAAATCGCGAACATACCACGCATGATTGGACGTAGAGCCACTAAGAGCTGGCAGAACAGGCCAACCGCAGGGAGAGAGTAGATCACTAACCCCGCATCTTGCCTAAGCTCATATCCCCCGAGCAAGGTGCTTTTGTTAAGGGGAGGTCTATCTTGCAAAATATTGCCTTGGCCCTTGAACTGGTGCAGGATCTTGGTAGAAGATGCTTTGGCCATAATGTGATCTTGAAGCGTCACATGATGAAAGCCTACGACTGATTGGAGTGGGACTTTCTCCTAGCTGTCCTTCTGAAATTTTGGTTCGATGACGAGATGGTGCTGCTCATCAACAATGGTATATCTTCTGCATGGTTCTTTGTCTTGGTAAATGACTGTCAATGTGGCCATTTCTTGGGCAGCAGAGGAATTCGTCAAAGTGACCCCCTTTCCCCACTTTATTCATTTTTGTGGAAGAGGTCCAACGTAGATGGTTGACCAAGCTCTTGGACACCACTTGTTCAGATTGCTTGATACCTCGAATTTTTAAAAGTTTACATGTTTAGGCAGGGAGATAATGATACGGCAGTCACCTTATGCAAATTCCCCAATTTTCACAAGGCCTTGTTTGAACTACGATTCTTTTCATACAAAGCCTTCGATCTACCCAGAACTGCTGCTGCAATTTTCTCCCATCTCATGGAACCATATATTTTGGAAAGGCCACAGCTTCCATCTTGTGGACACTTAAGAAAAAATGAATCCCCATTATAATTACAGATTCTACAGGGTCATTCATAATTTACTCACACAATTACAGATTTTGATTATTAAGAAACAAAATTTAACCAAGAATGGTAGGGGCCACGCAAACGAGTACCCTGCTGCTGTTGCCACAAATTTTCATGTACACTCTTCCAACTGGGGAGATCATACGGGCACCCCGCACCAAGTTGAATGCAGGTCACCAACCTAGGCAACGGGCCTTCTTGATCATCCATAAACCCCGTCCAGGTAATTCCGTTTTCTTTTCGTAGCCTTCCCTTATTTATAGGTTTCTCTTGTTTCAATCCTTCCTAAGTTTACCGATGTGGGACTAAAGGGACTTGTTACAGGTCTTGTCTTAGATGATATATCTCTATTGGATGATATATCTCTATGGTCTCGTATCATATTTTGGTTAGTTACACTAATTAAACCCTCCGGTATGCATGTTGCGCTGTCATTTGATGTGGAAGCCCAATGGACGGTGTTTGAGATGAGGCATATCATGTATAGAGAACAAAGGGGAAACAATCAAAGAAACGACTTGTTACTTTGACCAGGTTTAGTACTTACTGTTCTAGCACATTCTTGAGGCGATTGAAGCTGAGAATATTTTAACTCGTCTTGGTGGGGTGCGCCAGGCCCTCGCAATAGTGCAACACATGGGCGACGCCTGAGGACCCCGATAGCAAGCTACCGTGATGGATCCTCCCCCAAGAAAAATTAATTTAATATCATGCGGATCGATGACCCACGTATCAGATATTAAACTGATAAGAACAGATACTACACTTGATCTTAGCCAAAAGGCCGAGAAAGGTATGATTTGTTATATGTCTCGGTTTTTATTTTATAGAAGTCTCCTGCCATACCTCTTCTCCATGTAGCCGATGTGGGACTAAGTTAGTGCTTACTTCTTTCATTTTGCAATTTCACAGGATTATTGAAAGTTAGGCCGCTATGCGCCTGCCCAAGCCCATTTGGATGGATGTAAATATGTAATAAACATTAGCTAACAATGTTGATTGGCCAGAACGCTAGAAACCAAAATATGTGACAACAGTACCTGTAGTAAGATGACCTTTCGTGGAAAAAGGAGAAAAAAAAAAAAAAAACATATGAACTGATTTAGTGATATCTATACAAATAGACAAGATTGATTTGGCCATGAGTGTATATCTTAAATTTTATGTTAGATACATGGAAATGATCAGCGGAACATTCTACTTGGAACTGAAAGAGATTTTCAATGTTGATTAGCTTAAGCCTTCAACAATAACAACAACAACAAACTAAGCATTAACCCAACTTAATGGAAACATTCACGAATATAGAGAATGACATTAGATTTGTTCATTGGTTGAAGCGAGAAAGCAAAACAAGCCATTGCTTTAGGGTTCTCTTAAGGATCTACGGAGATCTAAGGTTTTGTTTCATATGCTATCGTCAACGAAAATACATGGCCAGTTTTCAATTAAACATATAAGATTCTTAGGTCTCTTCCTCTTCTCTGAAAACAAGTTGAAGCAAAAAAATTGCCTTCGTCTAATTTATCCTTAGATATATGAGGGGTGTTGTGCTGACAAAAGAAAGAGAGAGAGAGAGAGGACATGTATTTAGATCCGCATGAGAATTCTCCTTTGGAGTATTATGATTACTCCCCTCAACTTTCTCATTCAAGTGTTGCATGGTCAATGGAACCTTATTGCCACTCAAGGATCTTGAGACTTACAAACAAGGGCTTTGGTCTTGTTGCTAAATTTGATTGGAGGATCTTTGGATGAAAGATGGGTGGAAGGGGAATCCCTTCATCCATTAATTAAATCGTTTTGAGATTTGTAAGATTGAATAATTCATAAGAATAAAATAATATTTTCATTTATATGTTCCATGATGGTTGAAATAGTTTTTTCAAATTTTTGAGATGTCAAGCAATCTAACCACAGTACATGGGATGTCTAAATAATTAACCACTTTTACATGGGGTGTCGAAGTAATTAACCATTTTTTGTTGGTGAGTAAAATGATCTAATGTATTTTTTTTGTTGGGTAAATAATCTAACGTAATTTGAGACCTTCTTGTTTATGCATTAGGATTTTATTTTTTTGTAGATATTAGGATTGAGACTATATACAATAAATGATGATGCAAACAACATGTCTATGAACAAATTTGCACATTGGAGTCGTGGCAATTATTTTTACTAAAAAAAATAAAAAATAACTATTCACTTTTGGAGTGTCATAAACAATTTGGAAAACTAGCAATTCAATATGAAAATCTGGATCCTATATGAGCAGCCTCTACAAGTATTCAACCAGAAAAATCTTGAATTGTTCATAAGCTCATGTTTTTAAATTGAGTAAATCTGGACCTTTGACAAATAGTCCCACCTTTTTCATCACACACCGTCTAAAATGGATCAATTCGCAGATTAAAAACCACACAACTCATCTTTAGTTGCAACTTACAATTGGATGAATGAGCAGTGATTGTTAGAGCGCAGCAGCTCTCATGGCATTATCGTTTCTGCTTCCCGCTTCTTCTACATCCGTTACATCGTTGAAGCTCAGAGTCTCTAACCCAAGAAAACCAAACTCTTCGAGAACTCATCAATGGCGCACTTCGATCACTACCTGCTCGACGAGAACACATGAAGCTACTCTGGCCAAAAACGATCTTTATGAGCTGATTTCAGGCGAGGAGAGAGGGGTTAAAACCGAGGGAAACCCCTCGAAACGATCGAAGATCATAAAAGCGATCGATGCCATGGAAGTTCTCGGGAAAGGTTCGATTACTACTGGTTCTTCTCTGTCGGCTACGTGGAGGATGCTCTGGACTACTGAAAAAGAGCAGCTTTTCATAATAAAGAATGCAAACTTCTTCGGAACTCAAACTGGGGATGTTTTACAAGTTATAGACGTCGAGAGAGGTATTCTAAATAATGTAATTACGTTCCCTCCCTCTGGTGTTTTCTTTGTTCGATCAAACATCGAAGTTGCTTCACCTCAGAGAGTAAATTTCAGGTTATTTCTCTCTCTCTCTTTTTTTTTCTTGAATATATCTTTCGATGTCAAACTCTTTTCCTTTCTCTGATAAGTTATGTGGTTTGTGATAGATTTACAAGTGCAGTTCTACGTGGGAAGGACTGGGAGTTTCCTTTGCCACCGTTTGGACAGGGGTGGTGAGTGATTTTTCTTTACCTTGTTTCAAATTATACTTATCGTTGTATTCTATAACATAATCAGACAAGTCGAGCTTATCATCCCATGTTTAGATCTACCTATAAGGCTCTGCTTCATATAAGACCAGTGTGTTGCGCTTGCTGAAAAAGGCCCCCCCCCCCCCCTTCTTTTTTTTTTCCTTATCACTGAAGTTTCTTTTTATACTGAAAAAGGTCTTATCTTAAAACTTCTAACTTGAAGTTGAATGGGCATTGCATCTAATGGAGCCACAAAGTAACTTGCTAATATTTCAATTTTTCCCCCCATAAAATCCTTTCCCAATTTGTTCATTTCACGTGTTGTAAGGTGTTGCCTTATGATTTTATTGTGTAACAAGGTGGGGCATCATTAATATTATCTATTGTCAATCAATACCCCTTGTTCTGGTCCTTCTGGGATGCTGTAACTTATGTTCATCCCCACAAGATTCCCCAGTCCCCACTTTCTAAATGTTGGTGCTTTCATTAGTGAAGGCAACTTAATATGTATGATTACTTTGAGTCGTTAAGCCCTCTCAATCAAAATGTTTAGTATTTCTTTCTGTCTTATTCTGCTATGTTCCACTCAGTACCCTTAGTTGTCTAGCTGCCTAGCCGGGTCCTTAGATTCTTCTACAGTTTTTCGCCCATGGGAGTAGGAGAATGATGAACTTTAGCATAGTCAATGACAAAGCTTCTATCTCACAACAAGCCCCACCATCCCAAAAAAAAAGAGAAGAAAAAAATACCAGATGTTGTATCTCATAGCTCTCTTGTTTTTCCCTTTAAATCTTGCATTATTTACAGGAACTGAGGATATTTGTCACATTAGTTGTAGTGATCTGTTTTATCCCTTCAAAACATATGGAGCCATGTGTAATGCCTTACTTGTGTAGGTTTGAATCTGTCTATCTTGATGAAGAGATTCGTGTTGTAAAGGATATCCGGGGAGATTACTTAGTTGTTGATCGTGCTCCTTATAGTTGGAAAGAATGACAAGCATAGAATTGGTAAATTTTCTCTTTATCATTTCCTTTCTTTCCATGTTGGGGAAGATTCCATGGGTTGACCTCTACTTAGAATTAAGTATATTGATTAAGCTGCTTGAACATATCTGTTGCATTGAGGTCCTGGATGCTATTATTTCCTTAGAAGACTTCCTCCTCTTAATGCATTTGAATTTCCTTGAATTGCTCCCTCTTTGGCAGGGAAAGAATAGGTAGGGGCGTAGAGCTTCCATGACAAAATAGAAAGTCAGATTGGTGGCTTAAGTCATGAATGTGGTGCCTGATACATTAAACTATGTAATGGATTGCCTTTGGTTGATGCAAGAAAATTTAGTGTCCGACATAAATTGTCATGAGTTGATTGCAGTGTGAATAACATACTACCTAATACTTCATTTTGCATGGTGATGTAGACCCCTATAGGTACGTACCACAGCTAAATTCATATGATTATACCAAATGCATAGCACACACTTCAAATATATGTTGAAAATAAATGCGAGACAGTAACACCATATATTCTTAGTTCGGCCTAAGTGCTTCCATCCACGGAGGAATACCCGTATAAGGTTTCGTATTTCCCCAATATCCTACTCAATTTTCAGTCATTACAACAACTCAAGAACACCAATCCCTGCTTCAGTTCGTGCTACAACACGAACGAGGGCAGCAACCCCTATCCCTAGACAAGTACACACTTGCTAGGTTTACAAAATTTAAATATAAATATTCAAATCTCACCTATTACATCAACTCTAGGTTTCTCAATAGGAAACGACAACCTAGAATAAAAAATAGGGTTTTGGAATTGCGTATTACCTCTCCCTGAGTAATACCATGACCACTTTGTTTTTTAGAGTCTCCGACACAACGTGCATGCATTCCAATGCTCAAACCAACTTCATGCTCATCGCTCTCTGGGGACATAGTGCTCGTTCTCTAGAGCGCGTAGCAAAAAACGGCTCGCAAATCAAAGTCCGGATGGCCAAGATATAGCCTTCCAAATTTAGGCAATCTGAATAGAGTTACCCAGGGGCATCTCCGTAATAACAAGATCTTCTTTTGACGTGGCGCGTGTAACGAATCCATATATCCTATTGATAATCCCATGGATTCTCATTTGAAACTTGGGGCATGTGATGCCAAAGAATTTGTGGATAAACATCAGTACATGAGGTTGGTTAGAAAACTTATATATCTGATTGTTACTCATCCATATATTTTTCTGTTGGTGTCATTGTTCACTTGTGGAGAATCTTTAATAGGCTCACTGGGGTGCTGTTTGTCGCATTTTGAGATATCTTAAAGGTGCTCCCAGGAAAGGTCTTGTTCATAGATGTCATGTTCATACTGATATTGTGGGTTACTCTGATGCCAATTGGGTAGGTGCCGACGGCGATCGTAGGTCTATTATTGGATATTGCATATTTATTGGTGATAATCTTGTCATGTAGAGGAGTAAAAAACAGACTACAATGGCTCAGTCTAGTGCAGAGGTTGAGCATAGGGCTATGGCACATATTGTAGAGGAACTGTTGTGTTGTGGTTGAAATCTCTCATTTGAGAAATGGATTTTCAGTCACCCGACCCATGGAGATATCTATATTGAGACAATCAAGCTTCTATTTATATTGCTAGTAATTTGGTGTTCCATGAGCGGGGTAAACATATTGAGGTTGATTTTCACTTTGTGCAAAAAGCTATCATGCAGAAGCTGATTTCTACTCCCTTTGTCAATACCTGCAAACAACTTGGTGATATGTTTACTAAGGCATTGTTTAGGCTTGCTTTTCTTAGTGGTTATTCCAAGCTGGGCATGGGAGATATCTATGCTACAGCTTGAGGGGGAGTATTAAGTGTTATTAATTGTTACTACTGTTCTAAGGGTATCTTGGGTAGTGTGCGGTGACTTATGGATACTATTGTAACTACTTTAAGTTCTGTCCTTTATTGTGATTGCACTTTACAATTTATTTATATAGTGACTTGTGGGTCTCGGCTATATAATCTATTCTAGCCATGACTTCTATTCTCTCTCTCTCGCTCGTTTTATCTCCTCTCTCTTTTCAGTTCTTCTTCGTCTTTTCTTTGACTACTGATCTCTTAGGTTGATACTGTTAAAGTTTGCATCTGAAACTACTTTTAGGTTAACCAGATTGCATTACCAATGCTCCATCACTTACATTTAGTCCATTCTGTTTATTGACAGTAAGAATGCTACTGTTTTCTCTTTGGTGGCTTTTCTGCTAACCCTTATTTCTCAGCCTACTCCTTTTTGGAGTATATCCCACTTCCCCATTGTTGTTTTTGAGACAATGCAATGAAGTTGTTGTTCTGGTACACCTTTGTTGAGTATGCCTCCTGTGATCTTTGATCTAACATGGAAAATCAAATGAAGCGCTTGACTTTGGGAATTTTGTATAAGTTCTAAAGGCTGTTTTAACTTTTAATATATTTTTGAACAGAAAGGAAGCAAATTGCATTGCTTATGTGCTTTCAATCTCTTCTTGTAACATCAAATGAAACGTCCTGACACTAATGTGAAATTGTGTGATTATACAGTCACTGTTTAAGCAAAATGTACTTGTTGACAATTTTATTTACTAAACTTGTGAGGCTCTGTGTTAAACTAATTTGGCATAAATGTGCAAATTCATGGATGTTTTGGTATTTTGGATGTATTACTGGTGAGTCCATTGACTCCCTCCTCCCCTTTTTAGTATTATTTACTATTAGCTATTATGGGTCTAGCCTTACATAGGCTGTTGATTTAGTGCTATTCCCAAACAGGGAATAGCGCTAAAACAGCGCCTACGACAGGGACATTTTGGTCCCTGTCAGTTTTGTTTTTCCTTTTTTGGTCTTTTCCCCTTGTAAGTGAGGGGCTGTATTGTCTCTTTTTGTGACCTAATGCTATATATTCTTATGAGAACCTAAGATTACATTCATATTGAATTAATCTTAGGTTGCTCTCTATTCTTGAGACTACCTTTGGTTACTTCATCTTCTTCCTCTCTTCTTCTCTTTTCTCTCTCTCTTATCATTCTTGTTTCTGGTTTTCTGGTTTAGCTACAGCTTCTGAGATTGTAACATAGGCAAAAGTAGATTCCTGTTTAACTGTGAGTCACTGTGTGAACTAAATTTTTCATTGTAAAAGAAGTTAAATTTTTTATTTTGGGAATGGACATCCCTCTTTCTCTTCTTCCTCTGCTATGCATTTGCTATTGTCACTGTCAACTTATGTATTCCTCTGTTACAGGGTTTTGTAGGATGTCCACACATGTTTTTTGTTTGCACTTTGTTTTTTAATTCTTTCCTCTTTGACTTGGGTCATCATTTCTCTCTCTCTCTCTCTCTCTCTCTCTCTCTTTATTATTATAAATATTTAAGGACCAGATTTACACATTTGCTTGTAACAGTTATTTCTTTTGGATTGTTTTTTTGTTTTTCCTCTTAAATTTTCACAATTCTGCCATGTTGGACACCTTATTTTTGTCTTGTTTCTGGATACCAGTCATTCTGTTACCTATAATGCATAGATAATTTTTACCAGAACTTCTGTTTTGGGAACTCTTATTGGTATCTGATTCTTACACCTTTATCAGTTTCATTGTTACCTTCTGTATTTTGTAAATCTCTGGGACCCAGTCTTGAAACTGCAACTCATGGTATGCAGGTTTGAATCCATCTACCTTGATGATGAGATTCAAGTTGCAAAGGATATCCGAGGTGATTGTTTAGTTGTTGATCGTGCTCTTTATAGTTGGAGGGAATAAAATGTTACCATGTGGTAATATACGCTTTTCTTTTGTCATTGTCTTTATGATCCTTCGTATCTCTTGAGACATTATCATGTCAGCGAGATTACTTCTATTATTGAGCCATTGAGTTTTCTGGTATTGCAATATTTATGTTAATGGAAAGTGTATACACTACATTCTTTGTAGATCCACTTCCTATACCCTATGCTTTCTTAACATCTCTTTCCTTGCACTAAGCCTCATAAAGAACTTATAATAACTTATGCATATAAAGATACGGAGTAATTTAAATTCATCCCAATTTAGGTCATGATGAGATGCTCCTGCAATGATAATGTGAATCTTTCAACACTTCTTTACATAATTTTTTTTTTTTGATGGATAAAAATTTGTAGCTTACTACCTTAGGAAGCTGTCTCCTTATTTACATAAATTTATTTCTGTCCCTAATTTCTTTTAGAACTCATGGGGTCAAGGATCGTTGTGTTTTTCTGATGATTTTGGTGTTGTCGGGTTCATTCTGATAGAGGCAGATTGTCCCTCATGCCTGTTGGTTGATGTTAAGTAGAAACCTTGCCATTGCTTGAGTTATGGAATTGGGCATTTTAATGGAAGGGAGTATATCAAGGTTGGTCTTGCTTCAAGTGGCAGATGTATTTGTCAACCCAAATGGAAAGAAGTTCTACCATGAACCATGGACATGGTCACATGGAAATGAGTATCATGTTCATTTGGAATCCCACAGCAGTGATTGTCGTTCTTCTAATTATATATATTTGAAGTACATCACAAAATCATGATCAAGGGTGGAATGATCCCTGGCTTTCATTTGGTTTAGATTATGAAAGGGTACTCTTTTTATCCTCTTATGTTTTCTCTAAGATTCACTATTATTGTATAATGAAAAATGTTAAAATGCCGGTCAATGGTAAAGAGACTCATACATGTTTGACCATACTTAGGTTTATTATGATGCAGGCCAGTAAATTAACTCAAAGGAAAAAATCTAGATGAATAGGATCCATGTATCCAACCCATTTAGTTGGGATAAGGCTGAGTTGAGTTGAAAAAATCTGGACGAAATTAAGGACATACATCAAGCAAACATCAAACTGGCATTATCTTAAGTTATAACAAAAAGGACATCTATCATGTATCATCTGTGCAAGAGACACAGTTGTCTGGAAATGGTAGTATAGAAATGGCCTATGAAGTGTCCTATAAATAATAGATGGTATATCTGAGCAGATGAGTGCCTTTTGGAAGAATGACACATGGAACCTGGTGGATTTAACACATGGATAACTACCAGTTGGATGCAATTTGGTGTTGAAATTAAATATAGGTGGAAAGGATGTGGGAAATAAACTTCACACTATTATGGAGTTGACTATAGTCAGTACGAAGATATACTACCCAGTAGTATTGGTGGTCCTTAGAATTCACTCAGTGGGTGTTGACTTCCAAGATGTATTTGCTTGAGTGGAAAAATTGATGCTATATGATTGCTGTTATTCATGTAATGGACCTATATTGAACTCTTCCTAAATTCATGTGAATGGTACTTGTTTAAATGGGACCTGATCTGGACTACCTGAAGTTGCCTCTTGCTTTTTAGTTACCTTAGAAGGGAATAAGTGAAGAAAGCTACCATTGACAAAAAGGAATCTTGAAGAGACTTTGAGTAGTTTACAAGTGCTATGATAAAATCTGGGTAGTAATAAAGCAACATGATCACGCTGTTTATGAAGCTTGGGGCAAAACCATACCCCTTGTTGTATGACAGTATGAGTACATGATATTGTCGTAATAAGATGATCATGTGAAGGTGTGCAAACTAAATTAATCGGGAAAAGATGTGTGATGAAGGATCTTGGTCAAGCAAGATAACTTTTGGGAATTGAAATGGCAAGGTTAAAGAATGGCATTGTTATTTTTGATGTACATATGCTGCATGCATATCTTGAAGGAGATTAGCATGTTGGATTCTCTCTCTCTCTCTCTCTCTCTCTCTCATTTGGTGATATCAGTGATATCACTACTCACTATCCTAAGATAGCTCATCTAGAAGCTGCTTATAGGGTCATTAGACATCTCAAATCATCTATTGAAGAAAGGTATTTTATATTATGAAATAAAAATAAGGCATTTAGAGGTAGAAGAATACCTGTTCTTGATTGTGTTGGCTCTATTAAGCAGTTTGTGTTTGGAAGGTCTGATGTGGAGGCTGAGTTTTGGAATAATAGTTCTCTCTTGCCTGCTGGAACCCAGGTGGGTATGCTTCACAATCTTGTCCAGCATGATGGAATGAAACACATAAAAGTTGATGGGGCATTTCATAGGAAAAAAAAGTTATTTAGGGCTGATTCATACCCAATATATTTAGTCAAGTTAGAAGTGTTAACTTCGGAGCGTTCTATGCAAGCTAGGCATGTATGGAATCCATGCACTAGGTTGGGAGAGTGTTATGATGTAAGGGTATTCCAGTGGGGCTATACCTATGTTTTTCATTCACTGTAGCAGACGTGGTGGGGTAACAAATCCAGATAGAGAAACAATAAAAAATTGTGTTCTGCTAGTAAATGAGTTGCCTTATTACCTGACCGAAAAAACATGTGTGAAGGATAGTTTAAAAACATGATTGAAATGCCAATTGTCAGCAATAAGAGTTTTTATCATTGTTACTTGTTTCAGGAATTATCGTGCACTGGGACTTATTTCAGGAGTTATCATCATGGTTATGTTCTTGTCATGTAAGCTCTCTTTTAAGATGAAACTAAGGTCCATCATAATACAAAGGTTGGATATGGTTTCCAAAATTAAATTTGAAGTGAGTTTTACCATCAATATGCCTCATTGAATGATTTTCCTGCATTATAAAATAGAAGAGCTCTCTCACCTAAAACCCGAGAGTTTTCCCAGCCAATCTATGTCAGGATAGGTGGCCCTCCTTGAGTTTAATTTGGCATCGTACAAGGCTTTCTGGTAGTTGATTAAAGAATGATGATCAAATGTTTTTTTCATGAATTCCATGAGGAGACGAGACATGTTGCCAAATGCCACATTTGGCAATATAAGTATCAAATTCTTTGAAAATAGTGTCCCGATACAGGCTGGGTTTGGGATCAGTGCCCAGGATAGATCAAATGGCTTTGTATAGGGAGGCAAAGCTGGTGTTATGAAGCTCAGTTAGTTGTTAACTCAGTATCCCACAAGCTTGACATGGCATGGCATGTGATGAACATGTTCTTCTCCTTAACTGACTCCAAGGACTAGTTATGCATCTCGAGGAAAGAGCTCAATATTTGGTAATTCTGTGAGATTCTTTTACAAGAGTTCGACTGAGGAGATCACAGGAAGTTAGTTTTTAAAATAATTTTTGGGGAAGACCCATTCATCTTATGGTGGAAGCTTCTGTGTCGGAGCTAGTAATTGGTAGAAAGTGTACAGGAGTGCCTGTTGATTGAGAACATGTTAAGCACATCAAAGAAATAGGGTTAAGCATGGTGAATTGATGCATTATGTGTCAACATGGGCAAGAAACTAAAGTTACTCTATTATACGCTGCAATTCTACTCAGATTGCGGTGTTAATTTGAGGCTCTGTTTGACAGTATGGGTCCCTCCAAGGTACATATTTCAGCTATTTTTCTATTGTCTAAACATATAGCTAGTTACAGTCTGCATGGAAGGGTCCTGTTGGTTCATTGTTCACTGCAAGTTGCAACTTGCTTGGGCATGTGTATTGTGTACTGAAGGAAGAGGTATAAGAAGAAGACGAAGAAGAAGAATTCTAATCTGCTAGTTTCCAGGACAGATGGAGATCTATTCTTCGTGGGTTGTAAAGTTAGAAGCTAGATTCATCTACTCTCTTCTCTGTACTGTGTTTTAATACAAGTGAACCTTCATGTTGCTGTAAAGAAATTGGTATCTAACCCGACATGGCTGCATTACAATTGCAGGGCTCTCTATGAATTAGTACATTGTTTTCAAGATTTAACATACAAACTTCATAGATAATACAAAAGGAGTAAATTTGCATGCATAGTAACTCATGCATGTTTTTATTTTTTATTTTTTTGGGGGGGGGGTTAAAATTCATACATATTTGATATACTGTAGATGTATAGGTGAATAAATTTTATTTAAGATTAATATATTGGCTATATGATGTATAAAACATAATGTGTCTAACCAACTGTAATGGCTTTTATTATATATATTAAATAAATGTTATTTTTTACTTGCAAGTTGCAAGTAATACTATAATTGTGGATACTAAATCTTTATACTATTGAGCTAAACTAGTAAATCTTTCAGGGTAATATATGCCACCATTTTTGAGCATGCACATCCTTTTCTGGCTTCTGTGTATGATATGAACTAATTTTTGTTCATGTGGACTGCCCATTCTTTGTGATATGCATTTTGTACCACAACTTTCTGATTGCCATTTTTACATATATTTGGATTCAGTGTGTAATATTCTAAGCATGGCTTTCAGATCTGTTTTGCCGGCTTGACTACTAGGCATCGCTGCGCTTGTCTATTTACCTTGTAATGATTCAACTGTGAATATTGTTGGTAAGAGGTTTAGTATATTCAATTGTGTATATTGATGCTTCTTTTATCATTTGAATTTCACCTAGTATTCCAACATTTCTACAATGTTCCCCAATATTTCCAAGTTTTCCAGAATACTGGCATTAGTTCCTGATGACACTTTCAAGCTTCCGACTTGTCGAATCTTGCTCACTTACTCTTAACTACTTGTTCTATTTTATCCATTTTAGATTCAAAAATCTGTTGCTCTGTGGAAAACTGAGCTTGGGTTTCACCATGTACTTTGCCTAAATTTTTGTAACACATTCACCAACAATTATTGAGTGTCAGGAATTGTTTAAAAAATAAAAATAGTTTGCAAAGGAATTTGTGGTTCGATAAGCGAATGTTTGCCAAGTCTCAGACTTCTTGTTAGTCTATGGCATTACCCATATCAGACATGGGGTTTGGTGGATAATTCGAAACAGCTTATTTTCTAATTGACTAGCAATTACCAGGCCTTAAAGTCAAATGATCTTCAATTAATGTGGAAAATACTGAAAATCACAGGTTCAAGTTCCCCACACTCACATGCCTCTGGTGTGCTTCATTCCCACTTTGGCAAATATGTAATTTTTTTTTTGGTGAAACTTTGACAGATATGTACAATCAATAAGAAAAAGGTAAGGAGCTTCAACAGAAATATTTTCTCCCTCTGTGAAGCTTGGCTCCACTAAATGAGGACGACATATTGTAGAGCAAAAGAGTATTATCAAGGAATACTCACATTACAGGCACCATAGCTTAGGCCTTGTATCAAGTATGACCTCAAATAGAGTTGATTGGAGGGTAAAATCTATGTGGTCAATCCCATATAGTTGGGAATTGGGATAAGACTGAGTTGTTGTTGTACTCATGTTCCAGGCAAGTGAGTGATTATTTTTGTGTAAGTGGTAACTATCAAATATCCTGCTTTTGAAAGATTCCCCTCATTTTTTCCTTCAATGGTTCTAAGCCCTTACATTTTATTTTAATTCTTTGTAATATATGTCTTAACCTGCATCAACTTTTAAACATTTTTTCCATACTGTTACTTGGTCAATAAGGTCTTTGAGTTAAATATTTTGTAATGTTGGGTTTGTCTGGATCACTGCCTGGTGTTTGCAAAACTTCTTTTATTTATTTATTTTTGGGATGGGGAGGGGGAGGGGGTTGGAATATTGGCAAGTATTACTTAATTATCTTTGGGTGAGAATTTATCTTTAATTGATTGTTGTTACAGCTATGTGAGGAATTCTCTTGAATAATATTTCTCTTGGAAATCTCTGTGGGGCATCTCCAGGATCTCAGAGGGATCCGACATTTGCTTGGGATGGTTTTACTAGTCTGTGCGTGTGGTGGAGTCTATTCTTATTGAATCATAACTAATATATTCTTCAAGTTACATGTACATTTCTATGTTGCCAGTAGAGATTATATTAAGAACAACGACACAGTCAGAGGTATCACCATATTCATGATTCAAAAAGGTACCATATTATTCTAGCTTTTTTTGACTGTTCTTGATCAATTGAATAGAGTAATATGTTTCTATAGTGCACATGAATTTATGGATAAAGAAGTACAACCATTGAGTCAATGTCTACCTCCTACAGTATAGCGCCAATATTGTACTTCCCCGATACTCTCTTAACATCATCATAAGGCCTCAGTTAAGGGATTCGGATCCTCTCCAATGATTGACGCTTTAACCACCATCTAATTTGACACAGGTAAGTTTGTGATGGGGATCTTTTGTCGCATAACACGTAATATAGCGCATTAACAGAGGAACTCGATCCACACACCTGGGGTTGTAAGCCCACACGTGATACCTGTGTCTAATTGAAAGAAATGGATTTTATTTTACAAAATTTACTTCAAATAGTTAATCCACCAGAGTACTTTTGTGAAATGTTTTTTTCCTCACCCTTGAGCTCCTGATTTGACTAGCGCACACTGGTTGAGCCATTTCATCTTGGCATTTGGATTCACAAACTCATTTGTTACGGGGGCCACAGGGGGAGAATGCTTTAGTAATTTTATATCTGGTTCAGCATTTTGATTATCAAAATAAAAAAAAAGTTCAGCATTTTGTTTGGACAAAAATACCCTGTTTTTCAGGGGGAATAGAACACTTCAACAATTCCAGACTGATTGATGTCTTCTCTTTGGACCTGGACAGAAACCACAGGATATTCTGAACTGATTTTTCTTGTAGGCCACTATCCCATTCAGATTCAGTAATGTGACAAAAGTGGGAGGGGGGATCTCGTGATGGGACCCACAAGATCTTCCTCGTGAGCCCTCCATTTTTGAGTGATTTGGAAGCATCCCTTAATGGTTAAAAACAGATGCCGCATGTTATGTTTGGGTTATAGTGCGACCTTGCAGGCTCTGCACCACGTGTCTTTGGCCATTTAAGTGTCTCATCCTTTGCCAAATATTGGCCATTTAAGTGTGTTGTATCCTTTTGCCAAATATGGTTCTTAATAGATAGAACTTTGGAACCTAGGACCAAAATATTTACTTTTTAACTCACCTAAGAAAATAATAGGAGAAAAAAAAAAAAAAAGAGGGTAAAATTGAGGTAAATTCTGTATGGGTTTTTTGAAGTCGCAACTCCGTGTCTTGGTTTTTGTTTTTGTTAGTTATTGTTTGTTGTTTTAGGTTATTATTATTATTATTATTATTATTTTAATGAAGTTATCCACCTAAAGTTTTAGTTATCAAGAATACTTAAAATCAGGTTTAGGTTTAAAAAATTACTCACTCAAAGTTTCAGTTAACAAAAATCTTCAAAATCAGGTTTAAGAACACAAAACTACACACTTAAAGTTTCAGTTAACGAAATTACTTGAATGTATGTGGAAGATGAGGAGAATCATTATTTTGGGTAGCTTTGTAAATCTAAACTTGATTTTGGGTATTTTTGTTAACTGAAAATTTGAGTGGATTGTTTTGTAAATCTAAACCTAATTTTGGGTATTTTTGTTAATTGAAATTTTAAGTAGATAGTTTTATAAAAAGAAATCCGAAAATGGGAAATCATGAAATTTTCCCAAACAAATATGAGCCATTCATTTTCATGGGGGTTTCTTTTATCTAAATCAAGGTTTGAAGAATCAAAATCGGATGGTGGAATTGGTCGATTCAAATTGGAATTGGTTGATCTTGATTTCGATCTCACATTCGAACTTGTGGCCGAGCTCTCAAGTGTGTTGAAACATGTGAGTGACGTACTCTTATTTGATGAACAGTGGAGATAGGTAGCCTGAGCTTGACATATCTTCTTCGGCAAATGGTAGAGGGAAGCCTACGGCTGGTGAGGATGATGTTGAAGTTGGGGTCGAGCATGGAGGAGACCATAAGGTTGGTTTGTAGTGGTGGGGAGAGTGAAAGGAAGTTGTAACGGCAATGGGGGAGGACAAGGTTGTAGGTTGTTAGCTGTTGCCTTGCTTATTGCCAAAGAAATGGAATTTTAAATGGCATTTTGGAAAATACCAAATTCTAGGAGGGTATTTGTAAACCTAAGGGGAAGTAAATTATTCTATTTCTTTGGCTGATAGCAGGTGGTTGCGGCTAACTTGGGTAACAATCAAATTTTTTCCAGGTTGCAAGGGTGGGGATTGGAGAGAGGGTCTCTCTCCTCCTCACATGAAATGACCTTTAGCCATGTATATACGGACTATTCCACCATAACTCATTGGTGCCCTCTATGCTGCTTGCTCAAAGAACCCTCTCCCTTATCATTATAAAAATGCCCCAATTTTCATTTGGTTCCAAAAAAGTGGGTTCAAACTTCGAATTGGGCCAACTCTTCCCAATTCACATATTTGGTATGAAATCAGAATCACGTAGGGCTGATTTGGACCTGATTCTGATTACAATAAACTTTTTGTTTTTGGTAAAAACCTATAACCTTGTTCTAAATCGTTTATTCCTACTGAAAATTGGGTGAGTACAAAGTAATAACCAAAGTACTCATATACATGATGCATTCGAAGGGAAATTTGATTGAATTTGACTATGAAATTTTAACATGACTAAACAAAATCATGTCTACTCTAACCAATGGTCAAAATAAACATGTCCTTAATCAATGCGATAATAAATATCTTTTGAAATTTGATAAACCCCCTTAAATTTTACTATTCATCTAGAATAGTGAAATGTCTAAAATATCCCCTTTTCGAAGATTCGAATGACGAAACCCTCAGATGCCCATAGCAGAAAACCGATGTCAACGGGTGTCCAAAAAAACCCTCTCCATGGATAGACCCTTATGACAACAATATTTCGTCATTCCTTTTACTTTATAACACTTCAAAAGGAGAACCCACTTCTGTTTTCGTTCCGCGAACACTTTGGTGCCCATGACGGACGACGCAATGTGATTTGTTTGTGTCCTATGCCTTGTGCAACTGCTCTGCCTTTTTCAGCAGAAGAGATGGGCAGCAGCCCATACTTACTTCACCACCCCAACTACAATGGTGGGGCTCAGCCCTGGTTCTTGTTTGTATAAAATTGACCTCCTAGGGATCTCATCTATACTCCAATTTATGAGAAAGAGACCTTATAAGGTTGGCCATAATGTATTCTGTTTCCTTTTCTTGTCCTTGTAATGATAGGGTCAATATTAATGGAATCTCAGAATTTTTCTGATGGCCAAAAGGCAGGCTAAAAAAAGATAGTCCTCTTGTCTTGTCAAGGCTACTAAAATGGTTTGATTACTGAGACAGGTTACCTGAAGGTTGGGCCCGGTTTAAACACTTAAACCTAATTGGTCAGTTTCTAAATTCAAATAGACCAATTGCAACCAGAGTTGGTGGGAGATTCAACTTTTAACCACTCAATATCAACTTTCAGTAATGATAAATATATGTAAAGAGAAGAAGAAAGTTGTTTCCTACATTCATTACTGAGGGGCCAACTCTTAAGTGGTCCATGGCCCAGCAAAAATTCTCTCTCTTCACAAGGTGGTTTTTTTTTTTTTTAGAGAACCCCATGGGTCAAGTAAAGTCAAGTGGCTCCAAGGATAATGGGTTTCCTCTCCTTCATTCATAGTCAATACCAATAACCTATTTTTCGAAAGAGAGCGATGGGCCTATGGTTCAGACCAGATGGTCCAAATT
>NW_024868282.1:58670-67329 GCF_013358625.1 Macadamia integrifolia
GGTCTGGTTATTGTAGGGCCCAAAATCTTCCCCGTGGCTTTACCATTGAAACAGATTTGTTAGATTTGGTTACGACAAAAAAAAAAAAAAAAATGTTAGATAGGTTCCATTTGTTTCCAAAAAAAAAAACTCTAAAATAAGATTTTTTTTTCTTTTTAAATTTATTTATTTTGATATAAAATTAAAAGATAAGATTTCACAAAATGAAAGTTTTGGTGCAATATATCGTTTGCAATGACAAAAAAATATGGTCATAATAGGAAGGAGAATTTTTTTTTAAAAATACCCCTCCATTTATGATACTTATCCCATCCCTATCAATGCCCACAGTGAAAGAAAATACGAGTTTGGATTCTATGGACGTGTAGTCAGAGGATGCCTAAGTGTTCTTTTCACTTCTACAACTATCTCTCTATGCACTTTAAAGGCGAATGAATGGGACATTTGGCAGCTTCTGACTGTACATGAAGTGTACACATACGTGCAAGAAAACTCAGCCGCTGAGAAAATCTCTATCCTTTTTGTATTCTCTTTGTGTATATATTCTTCCACTATTAAGTGGAGTGTTACGATTCCATATCAGTCATATGGGAGACTAATCCTACATCCATTACGAAAATAATTGGATGTGGACTCATATGCTTTAGGGTTCTCTCACTTTACGAATCAGTTTATATGATTGAGTTTTGCCAATCTTTGTATCAATGATATCAAAGCAGCTGATGTAATATCATAGTGAAATTGTTTGATAAGAATTGCTTATTACCAAATAAAGATCCTAAATCAGTGTAGAACCCTTTAAAAAGGAATTACTTGATTGAGACCGTCATGAACACACAGAATATGATGTGTATTGATAAGATTTTGGATTCCCTCACCTTATAAGGTTCAAAAGGGATTGAGTTCTCCCAAGGATGAGGTGGATCTAGGGTAATCGGGATCGATTGGGTGCCCTACATTCTTTTTCATCAATTTCTAGTCGCACCATGAAAAAGCAAATGGAAGACAAATAAATGTCCCTATCAAGCAACAAGAAAAAAAGAAACTTCCTCCCTCTTATCCACTGAACGTTTCACGTTTACCTTTTTTATATTGACCAAATCACCAAAATATCATTTTCTTTAATGGTAAAATATCACCAAAATATCTAAGGCGCGGTAAATAAAATCACAAAACAACAAAACGACAAACAAGAGAAAAAAAATAAAAAGTAATAAAAGTGGATAAGGGGTGAAAGTGAAGTCATCAAACCAGGTCAGGGATACAATCGTCTTTTCTCACCTATAAATTTTAATGTTTCTTGCCCATGCTTCTCTCTCTAGATCTCTCTCTTTCTCTCTCCTTCCCTCTGCTCTCTCTCCCAACCGAAAAAGACTGCAAGCAACCTCTTGTGTATAAATAAATAGGATAGATATATATATATGTATATCTTTCCACCGACTTAACCATTTCCTTCCTACCTCCCCCCTTCCTCTCTCTCTCTATCTCTCTCTTCTTTCTTCGCTGCTTCTGTTTCAAGCTTCTCTTTCAGTAACCCAAGCTTGTGGGCTTCTCCAATGGTGGATCTTCAGACAGTTTGCAGTATGTGCGGCGACGTCGGGTTCCCTGACAAGCTCTTCCGTTGCTCTGGTTGCCGCCATCGCTTTCAGCATTCGTATGCCTTTCATCTCTCTTCTTCCACTGTTCTAAATTGTTCATCATCACTATATCTTAACTTATAACTAGAATACTTATATCTTAGATTTGACCATTCTTCTTCTTCTTTCTTCTTATCACCATCATCTCTTCCATCATAGATTTCAAATCGTGTATTCATGTTAGATGTATCAAAAATTCGTGTAGAACTCATCTTCAAAAGTTAGTACCTATAAGTCTTCACATCGGATTGGACTATTCACATATGATATGAGATTTTTATTATTATTTTCGCGAAAACGTCATCATCATCGTGGGTTAAATACCCCTTTGTATTTTTGGGTTCTTCTCAGGTACTGTAGTAATTATTATATTGAATCATCGGTGAGGATGGAATTGTGCGATTGGTGCCAGAGCGAAGAGAGAAGCAGCAGTACAAAGCATGGTGGGGTGTCTTCAAGGAGGTCAGTCGTACACGATGGTACTATTGGGTCCACGAACAGGTCGGAGTATTCTGGTGAAAAGATTAAACAGAACGATAGGGGAGACAACACCGACAAAGGGAAAAACTCGAGTAGTAATACTACAGCTACAGCTACAGCTACACCTTCACCAAGGCCCACGGCACGCAGGTATAAGCTTCTCAAGGATGTAATGTGCTGATCAGCTGATGAGAGTGAGAGTTTCTCTCTCTCTCTCTCTCTCTCTCTCTCTGATCACTGCTTTGCCTTTGAGTAGTGTGAACAGACTGTGTTAACGTGTGTGCACGTCAGTACTATGAAGCCTTTATTATAAGTTATTTCCTTTTAAATACTTGTTCCAGTTTCTTCTCTCTCCAAAAAAAATAGAAAAAATTACTACTTGTACACATTTTGTGCCATGGGTTTATGAGTTTGTATCTTCTTCTAGAATGGTTTGAGTGGTTCAAAAAAATCGTCAAATGCTGATAAGATAGCTACCTAGTTCTTAACATGATAGAGAACAGTAACTGCTTTAATTATATCTCCACCAACTTAAACCCTCTTAGGGTTTGTTTTCTTCATCATCTCATGTTAATCTCCTTTAGCCAAATTTTAATTTTTTTTAGAACATCTGTAGGTGAGATTTAGTATCATATACCATTAAAGCTTGATGAGTTTAGTTTCCATGGTGGATTACTGGATTTTTCTTTTTTTTGGGAGGGGGTTGGGGATGGGTTTCAGGTTTTGTACTTTGTTTGTGGGGTGCACCTCTGTTGAACAAGTTGCTAACACACAGCTTTTAGATGAAACTTTGGAATCTTGAAGTGAATTCAATGCACTTGGGCAAAGGGTTCATGGCTCCTACTATGCCACCTTTTCAGGTTCATTGAAGGTATTTATGATGAGACCTTTCATTATAAATATTGGACTTGGATATTTAAAATTTTCTATTGTATGGAATTTTTGAGGGATGGGTTAGGTTTATGTATTTATTTATTTATTTATTTTTTTGTGTGCGTGTAGAAACTATTATTATTCAGATAAGAGACATGAATTATACGAACTGAAAACTAACGAAAGGATTTGGACCAAACTGTCTTACATGTCATAGGACCTTCTTATTTAGGGGATAAATAAAATCATAGAAATCGATAATAAAAATACTAACTGACAAAGCAAAATAATCGAAACAAAATGAAGAAAATAAATTATAAAAACTTATAACTGACAAACAAATGACAATTACTTGTGTATATTAATTAAATAGTGGATTGATGATATATAGCTTAGTGGTTTTTTCTTGGCCATTCATTTCAAGGATTGTTGGGTACTTGATATTTTACAACTTTTCTACTCGTGTCCCAGCTTGTTAAATCAAAATCTCTCTCAGTATATAGTGACAAGCTGATAAGGCCCCTCCACTGTTTCTGTTTTGGCTATTTAGGGGAAACCAACAAAAATCCCCTCCATCTGGTCTTCGAGGTGACTGTGTGGTTGTGGAACCATGCCTTTATGTACTCTTTTCCTTATATTTCATCCCAAGGGGTTGTTTACTTTCTTCACTTGCTTGTATCAACTCTTTACAAATATCCAAATCAGAATTCCAATCTCTCTCTCTCTCTCTCTCTCTCTCTCTCTCTCTCTCTCTCTCTCTCTCTCTCTCTCTCTCTCTCCATATTTTTCCCATGTTCCTTTATATGCATGGCTATCCTCTTACAAATGCTCAAATCAAGCTTCTAAGTGAACTATTTTAGGTACAAGACCACCTCTTCCTCATGCTTAGGATCCGCCAGATCTTCATGTGGTCTTTAATTTGAAAACGAAGGAAAGTCATAAATAAAGGATCCCAACCCAATCAATTTCTGTGACCAAGCTCACATGGTTGCTTTGGGTTCACACCCTTCCATCTTTCCTTGTCCAACTTGAAAGCAACGTAAACCAAGAGGATGAAACCCAAATTTTGTGGAGATTTATATCCCAAAGTCTTCTTATAAAATTTCAGTTTATACATAATTTGTTGAGTGGAAAAATAGAGGTTTTAAAAATTTTAGGACCATGGAAAAGTGCATTGTAGAGGTTTAGCCCCAAGGGTGTAGCTCAGTTGGCAAGGGAGCATGCCTAAATTGACATGTATCCTGAGTTCGACTCCCCTAAACCCCCTTGGGCAAGCCCCATAGTTTCTATGGTTCTCATATATGGGAGCAGTGTTAACCCGACTTGCGAGTGTGGAAGCATACATGTGCGTCCCAAGGATTATTAGTCTGGACAAAGGTCTTGACAACCTTGTTAGCCCCAAAAAAAAAAAGAAAAAAGAAGAAGAATAGAGTTTAGAGAAGTACACATGCAAAAAAAAAAAAAAAATAGTACAGACGTGCATGGATATACATGGGATTATGGAAATGCATGCATGCCAATACACACGAGGATAGAATTGCCACATCATCATTCTAATTTACTTAATGAAGATGGGTTGCTTCGACAATTTACTAATAGCGGCCAAGTCAAATGAGTTTTTCTCATTTTTAAATAGGAATATGGTTCTTTGTTCGGGAGCATGGCCTATGCCAGTGCTTCCAGTGTCTATCTCTCTCCTTTTCAAAATGAAGGGTAAAAATATCTTTTCATATGGGGAGAAGAAAGATAGACACATAGGAGTGCTGGTGTAGGCAACACTCCTTGACAATTTTTTTTTTCTCTTTTAAATATTATAGATGCAAACTAACAGTTTTTAAACATAGATATATAACAAAATAAAAATATTGCAACTCTTTCGTTTTTACATATTTGGAATAATATAGAAAAAAAGTCACAAACATGGATTATAGCCAAGAGAGAAAATACATGAATTTAAAAAAAAAAAACATTTGAATTACAAAATTGGTACACATTTTTCAACAGTTCATTATAGGCAATCGAGACCAATTCTTTAGTAGTTTAAAATTTTATTTATTTATTTGTTCTGGTAAAAAATTGGAAAATGTATTATGTACATGGTTGAAAAGGATTTGAAACCTTAGATGACGAGTTGAATGAGAGTATATTTTCTCTGCACTTACATGTTAGGTGTCAATACCCATCACATCTTGCCACCACTTGCCACCAAAGGGTGAAGATCTAGATGAGTATTTATATGAAAGTAACAGGTATAAGTATTAGCACTTGACGTACAAGTGAACATACACGTAGAGGATCCATTCTTGTAGAATGCATCCTCTGGAGTAGAGATTGTATTCCCAAGAGTTGAAATGGAAAATTGCACCAAAACCCATTTTGAATTTAAATTTCAGGGTGAAGGTTTCTTCGATGGTGTGATATCTTTCATGCACTTTGTTGGAGCTTAAAATTCGTGGCAATATTTACCACATTACGATCAATTATCCACTAGTTTATTCCAATCTAATTTGATTCTTCCATGATGAGATATATAAAAATTGATGGGGTGTTCTACTACATTAGATTTTGTTCTAATTATATTTAATTACTTAAAATAGGGAGAAGTTTCTCTTCACTCTACGATGTGATTTAACACTCCATTCTAGGGTTTATAAACTCTTAAGATTTAATAACCTTTCCAAAATACCTCCACTCACATCTAAGGCCCGTTCGGTAAATAGATTCCATGACCTTAGGAAAACTTCGTCCCTTAAAATATGTCCTACCATGGTGGATTTTTGTTTTTTTTTTTTTGGGTGGGGGTGGGGGGTTGTTATAGAACCTACCATGGTGGTTCACACAATACAATACTAGTCCATACCTGAAATTTGGCTTCCTAGATGGGAAACAACCCACATAGGGATTTGCAGTTGTTGATGAAACAAGAACAGTAGTGTGATGTATTAAACTGGTACCATCATGAGAACAACTGAACAGGTCCATGTGTTTCAAACTTCAAGAAGTACATATAACATTATAGGGCAGTGGTGATATTAATTATTCAATTGACTATGACATGGCCGCAATATGTAGGTGGACATGTAAATCCTAAGCCACCTAACTAGTGATGATCATGTGGTTGTGACTTGAAAGTGGCGATGAAGTAAGGATAATGTGGACCTTTTTCTAAGGGTGACATGTGGATGCCATAAATGCATTCCTATATATACACAAAGTTTAATTAAACTACAACAATCTCGAATATTTTTTCCAAAAAAAAAAAAATCTTATGAGAGAGAGAGAGAGAGAGAGAGAGAGAGAGAGAAATCTTCCTTCTAACTCCTCCACGGCCAAGGTATAGGATAAATGCCTTCCTATATACATGTTGGTTTTTAATGCAAGTTTTAAAAAACAAACTAAGATTCAAAATACTTGCCTCTTCAGTTTTTCTTTAAGCTTATTTAGATTTCTCCTTAATTGCTTCTTAATTGGCTAGTTTGTTTATGTAACCTATTGTTGAAGCTAGAGGGATTATGTATTTCCTTCAGTTTTGGAGATTCTTTAAGTTTCTCCATAAAATGGTTATTAAATACTATAGTTGCTAGTACGTAATTTATCATTTGAAGCTCCTTAAGGCAATTTCTCTTTTAAGTTTTTGAGACACTTTGTCTCTACACAAAAGCTTCTTGAGGAAACAATTCTTCAATTTTTGAGGGATTAAATTTGAGAGATCTTTAATCTCATATTTTTAAGTATCAATTTATTCACTTTGATTTTAAAGTTCTTTAATTCCTTTATTTTACTCCTCATCCAAATTGTCTTGTAAATAGGGGGAGTTTTAGCATTTGCAAAAACATGGATCAAGTCACTTGAAGCATTCAAGTGTGTGTTGTCAAACTTTGATTTTCTTGAGTTTTATTGGATTTCACATGTCCATTTCTTGGTGTTTTGTTTTCTAGTTTGAGCACAACTCTATAGCATTCGAAGGGATCCAATAGTTGAGTGCACGATTACTAGGGGAGCCATCGGGCTGTTTTATCTTAGAGGCCGATTTGTAATATTCCCGGTTGCACCATAAGGGGCATCTACTGTTTTAAGAACAGTGTCAAGTGACACGACTCAGCCCACCAATTTTTCTAACAATTTTTGTTTTAGGTATCAGGAATATTTCATATAGGTGATAGATTGAAAGTTCTCTTATCAAGAAGGCGACACTGAGGTTTGCTCTCTCAATAATCTGACACAACTTTACCTACAGTGCTAATATTTGCCATGTGGCAAATATGTGGGCACAAATTTCACAGATCGCACATCAAGGTCGGGTTGGAATATCTTAGTCCAGGCCTAGTCTTGTTTGGCTCTGTTCAACCAAACATATGCATGCGTCAAAAAGTAGAGTTACATCTTATTTTTTTAATCATAAGTTGTTACAGTCTTGTTCTAATTAAACAAGGTTTGTTACAACAAGATTTTTCCATTTGCAATCAATGCTGGTTGGGATATCTCAGTCCAAGCCTAGTTTTGTTTGTCTCTGTTCAATTGAACATATGCATGTGTAAAAAAGTGAAGTTACAATTTTTATTTTTCTAATCATAAGTGGTTACAATCATGTTATAAATAAGGTTGGTTACAACAAGATTTTTCCATATATGAATTATCTATCATAGGTTTATTTATAACTTGCAACCTTCTTTTCATGATAACCCTTTATTTTATTTATAAAATTTCTTTTACTCAGGAGTAAGAGAGGGTTTTCAAAATAAGGGAAGAGGTTAGGTAGGGGAGTGATAGTGAATTCCCCAAAAAATAATAATAATTGTGGCGTGATTATATCAGTATCTCCAAATCAATCCATATTTGGTTATTAAATTCACTTTACTTTGCAATGAGCATTGGATGACCGAGAGGATCTTGGGGCGTGTGTCCGTATGCTCTTAGTCATCCGATTCTCAATGCACCTTAGCAATCACTGTAGAGAATAATCCCTCTCCGAAACCCTTTTGCTATAAAATGTAAAATAAAAATTACATATAAAAGATTTAAATAAATCATTAATTTTTTTTTTTAATATTTAAACAGTTTATACAATCACATAGGATCAAATGTGATAAAAATTATAAAAATTTATATTCTAAATACGTAAATTTTATTTTCCTTCTCTTTAAATTTGCCTTCCAATCTTGAAAAAATAATTTTAGAAGAAAATTATATAAATAGACACAATATCAACAGTAGGGCAACGGCATGATCTGTGGACGAATCAGAAGCCGACGAAGAACTGAACCGGAAATTCGGGTTTGATCCATACAGGGCCTGCACCCGCTCCACGTCATCAAGATTCAAGTCCACCTTCTTAGTCCTTGTGATCCAGGTAGGATACATAATAGCCTCTTTTAACTGACGAGTGCTCCAGTCCTAACAAGTGTCCAATCTCATGTTGCGCAACCGATTCCAAATCAACGGCCACCTCTGATTTTTCCGTCCCAAAATCAACCGCCCACCTCTCCGCTGCATCTAAGTGTAACATCCCGGTCTCAGGCGAGAAGGCATGTGCGACAATTCCGAGAACCCCATCGAACGGATGTCCATCTCCATGGGTCCCATTATAAAACCCAATCTTGATATCAGGCGAGTTGTAATAATCCGTCTCGTAGAAACTCACTGGCATAACAGCAGCCCACCTTGTAAAA
>NW_024868282.1:68287-68362 GCF_013358625.1 Macadamia integrifolia
TTTTTTTTTTTTTTTTTTTTTTTTAAAAAAAAAAAAAAAAAAAAACTTTATCCTTATACATTACCAGTGGATCAA
>NW_024868282.1:71311-75782 GCF_013358625.1 Macadamia integrifolia
TGGTATTTTATTATTCACAAGGCCTTGGGACTCTCAATATAATTGTTTAAAATCTAAAAAACCTCATTAGATATTATGTGAAAATTGACCATTACCATATAAGACAATTTCAAATGATAAAATCTTTCACAATATCAATAACATAGTCAATTTTCAACACATTAATCAATGACCAATTGGTTCTATGACTGAATACAAAAATAATAGATTTTTTTTAATAAATACTTTCCCGGTTAACATCGATCAATATTGATGACTTTTCTCAGTGAATTTTTCGACAATTCATTGGAAAACCCAAATGGTTCAATTTTCGGGGTCAATGTGTCGGATATCTGGATTGACCAACCTGTTTGGTTCAGTCATGGAACAATTTGGTAGAACCAATTCATCTTGATTTTGGGTTGGTTTATGATTTAATCACTTTAAGGGGGCTTGATCAAGACATTGGATATTATTATTATTATTATTATTGCACCTAGGACACAATACCAATGTCAAGTCTCAAACGATCAAGTGTATGATCGATCTCAACCGATGTTGATTCGGATCATTAGATCTAATCAAACAATGCTTGAAATATACGTGTTCAACATTATAGTGGTCTACAATCTAATTTGGTTTACCAAATCGGATTTAATTTGGTTTTCAATTTAGCCTATTTCAAATTAGGCCCATAAGCCTCACCCCATTATTCTTCTAAATAAATAAAATCTCCAATGGCCCATCATAGGGGTGTCAACGGTCCGAGTTGGTGCGGTTTCGGTCCGGTTCCACCGGTTTTGGTGTGACTTTGGAACTGACCGAAATCGACCCATTAAGGATTTATCGGTTTCGGTCCGGTGTCGGCTTCGGTGCGGTTTGGGTTCGGGTTGGTACTGATTTGGATTTATCAGGTTCATTTCGGTTTGGATTGGTTTTTTAAACCGGTATGGAGCCATTAGGAAACAACCAAATGTTGAACTGTTGAACTGTTGAACTTCGGTTTTTTAAATCGATTTGTAACCGGGTTGGTTTTGATTTTTGGTCTAGTTTGGATTCGACTTTCCATACAAATGTATACAAAACTATGCAAATTTTGATTTTTTTAATGAATTTTGGAGTGTTTCGGTTTCTTACCGGTTTGGTTTCGGTTTCGGTCCGGGTTTTGAGCCGGTTTTGGTTTGGTTTCAGGGTCATCCGGTTTTTGGTGCGGTTCGATTTGGTTTTGGGGTTGCGATACTCGAAACCGAACCGAACCAATAAGGCTTCGATTCGATTTGGTCCGTGTTGTTATCGGTTCGGTCCGGCCGATTTTACCGGTTCGGTTTAGGAATTGACACCCCTAGCCCATCATTTGAAAGTTTTCAATAGACTTGAAACTTTAAATAAAACCAACGACGGACTGGAACCCAATAGCCCATAACATTATGAAGTTTAACCCACGACCCTAAGTATCCAAAATAAATATGATCCCTACCTGTGCTAAACATTGTGGCCCAAAACATAATTAATACTGGGCTTAAAAAAAAATTAGTTCATTTAAAACGAAAATGGTCCAGCTCAAAGGTTTAATAACCCAAAATTTCAAACAATTTAATAACTGATTGGATTTTAAAATGCCAAAACCCAGGCCCATGTCGATTAATATGAAAAACTTGAAATACTTAAACTCAATAATTCAAGGCTAAATCCATCAACCAATTGCATTCCATTATTACAAGTCCTTCTAAATCAATTAAAAGAGTGCAATCTTTCAGCAATTGAAATTGGAATGCATTTAGGAAAAAGAAGGAGAAAATGTAAAATACAAATAAAGGTTCTGTCTTGTTTCGCTCTCTATTGTAATTACTCAATGAGAATTAAAATATTCTCATCATCAAAGGTTATTACTATGGTTGCTAGCACAAATATTTATTTATTTATTTTTCTTTACCTCTGATTTTGTTTAAGTCTTTAATTATTTGATGACTCATCTGTTGTGTTTCAAGCCACTAGTTTTTAGTTCATAAGTCAAAATCAGCCAACAATTAGTGACTAAGTCTATGGTTCGACCTCACGGGTCAATCAAACTTTTTACAAGGTCGGAGCCTATCCCAGCCTGATATGGATCGACCAAACCCAAACTGTAATCAAAGATCAAGTTCAACCTCAAGTCAACCCCATCCTCAGGTAAACTCATAAGCCAAGTAACTTAAAACCTGTAAGAACCAACCCCAAAATAACTTAAGACCTTTAAAGAAAAAAAAAATTCGTGACCTTTTAAAACCGACGGCAGAAGTACCTTTCAACATTGGTTTTTTTTTTTTTTTTTTTTGAAGATTAAGTCCATAACTCTTTACATAAAAGAGATGTTGGACTTAAGTCCGTTATTTTCAGTTAAAGTTCTCATTCAGATCTGGCCCATTAGATCTAATTAAAAGAAGTCTAATAAGTCCATTAAGAAATTTACTTAGCCTGTTAAGTTTTACCTTAAAAGAAACCACAAATCCAACCCAACTAAAAATCATACAAGAACCCAAACTTTATTTAAGATCTAAAGGGTATAAATGTAGAACCACGTTATAATAATATCAAAACCCTAAACATTAACGTCTTTTTTTTATTTTATTTTTTCATCCTGTCGTCGTTTCAGCACTTTGTTTGTAGGATTTTTCTTTTTTTTTGAAACAAAAACCAAAAAACCGAATCCACAATGTGGGCTCCAAAACCAGATTGCAAAAAAAATAAGTTTAAAAAAAAACTTGCAAAACTTGGATTGCAATTCTTTTTTTTTTTTAATAAAAACCATAAGGTAACCCTTTGAAGTCAGCCAAAAGCAAAATCACCATTATATCCTATTATCTCACCAAACCAAGATGATAATAACAAATTAATTGTTCAATACGCATGTCATGCACAAAATAATAGAAAATTGCAGTCCATCATCTCCATGAACCGCTCTGATACCATTGATAGAAAATCTATGTAATTGTATGGAGATCATATAACCATGCAACAACAAATATAGAGTCAGATCTTAGGCGTACCTAAATCCATGACTGAAGAATTACAACTCCTCAATGCCTTCTCGTATGCTCCTTGTACAACATGATTAATGTTGGTCTGATTTAACCTCTTCCACTTTTGCTTTAGGTCATTAGTCTCACTTAATGGATCAGTGATAACTATATATAGAGGTGAGGGTAGGGACCAACCCTGCAAAGAAATTAGGGTTTCCTCCCCATTAAGGAAACAATACCTTAGATCCACATATAATAAAAAATATTTTATACCATTAAAGTGTGCTAATAGAATCCAATATCTCCATAGAGATCACTTACTATTATTGGATCCTTTCTACTTACTCTATCTGTAGTCAATATCATTAAACCGATTTTAAAGACAAATCTTTAACTATGCTAACCTATCTAATTGAAAATCTTACAAGTAAAAGAAGGGAGAAAGAGAAGAAGAAGGGGGAAAGAGAAGAAGAAGGGGGAAAGAGAAAAAGTAACTAAAAAGCCAAACATTGGTTCGTTTCACAGGATTTGAAACATGGAAGTCTCTGTTCCTTGGGATCACGGAGATAGAGATTGAGGGATTTAAGAGAGAGAGAGAGAGAGAGAGAGAGAGAGAGAGAGAGAGGTTGCATTCGAAAATTATAAACTCAAAAAGAAAAAAAAATCTTTTGTAATTATTACCCTCTGAGAAATCTTTTCCAATTATTACCCACCCCATGTGATAGTATAAGGTATTCAATTTTTTTCACCTTATTTAGTAATGACAGATTTTATATATAATTTTTAATTTCACAATTTATATAATAAAGGGTCGTTTGATTACTTTTTGGGTATAAGGCTAGTTTGACTTATGGGGAGAAGAAGTAAATTTTCAAAAGTCAAAAAATATTTAAGAAGATGGGAAGTAAATTTTCTAACTTAACAAAGAAAGTTATGTAATCAGTACCCATGTGATTGTATAAATTACTTTAATTTTTAATTATATTAATAATAATATATTTTTAATATAATTTTTATTTTACATTTTATGATAACAAAAGGGTTTTGAATGCAAAATAAAGTGAAATTTAATAACGAAATATGATATTTTTTTTAGGTAAAAATATAGCATGATTTGGAATTACTGGGAGTATAATGGAATAATGATTACAAAATTTTAAGTTTGAAAATTTCACTTCCCTTTAGTCCCCTTGCAACCAATCGAAGCTAAAGGGTTTTGAAATCAAAGAAAAATGAAAATTTAATAACTAAATATATTATGATTTGGAGTTAGCGATATACTTACATGGGGTCATGATTGTAAATATTTTCCTTTTAAGTTTGGAAATTTCCCTTCTCTTCCCTTCCCTTAAATTTCCCTTACAACCAAATGGAGCATTTGGTTTAAGAAGTAAAATAAAAATTATATGTAAACATATTATTTGGGACTTAGGTCAACCCCTAAGATTTTATTAGAAAAACTCAAAAGAGGAAGATATGAAGGGGGGGGGGGG
>NW_024868282.1:75830-76114 GCF_013358625.1 Macadamia integrifolia
CACCTTCATAGCTGAAACTCATCCAAAAAAGAAAAAAAAACCTAACATTACATACGAAACATTGGGAGACCAGCCCTGTCTTCATTTGTGATATGAATATGATCCCTTTGAAATAGTAGAATTACCCTAAAAAATAGAACTGGTTAAAAATTCCTTGGCAACCAATCTAATGTTCAATTAATTTTCCAATAAGAAAAATAGATATGAGCATTAAGAGAATCTCAAAGTGAGATACAATCACATGGTATAATGATTACAACTGTTTGTTTTTTTTTTTTTCTTGA
>NW_024868282.1:76148-76329 GCF_013358625.1 Macadamia integrifolia
CTCCCTTTAATTTCCCTTGCAACCAAACGTAACCATAAGTAACCTTATTTTGTATAAATATTGAGAAACTCAAAATGTTCAAGCCATGATTTGTGTTCTACAGTGATCAAGGTTTTAAAACTCGGGCTTGGATTGGTATCAGACGGATTTACCATTTTCTTCTTTTCTTTTTTTTTTTTCA